>NC_079539.1:10702132-10779632 GCF_003711565.1 Takifugu flavidus | reverse complement strand
CTCTGTTCTTCTGCTCTGAGCTCAGTTAAACTCTTCAAAAGACTCCAGCCGCTAAAGAACCAGTCGGCTGAAATTTGCATGTACCTGACATGTCATTACAGCTCATCTTTACATGTTCAGAGCATCCAAACTCTGGTTGGAGACAGGGGTCATGTGACCTGCTGCTGTTTGCACTCACCTCCAGACCTCCACCATCATCTCTGACCTCTTTTCTCAACTGACAGCCACTGGCTGCCTGTCAGTGTTTGCTCTTCTTTTGTCATTATTGCATGAAAGGTGTTGCTCCTGTGAGGCAGCTGTGAGAGTAGTTCTGAGCATCCATGAGCTGATGTCCACCAAACACAAAGGTGCTTCAAGATCAGGTCCAAGTTAACAGACCAGAACATAGAACCAAGACAAGCCCTACAGGTGCACATGTGACATTGTCAAGCTGGTTTTGAAAGTCCAAGCTGTTGCTGTCTGAAGGGCCGCCATCTACACCGAGGCTGCATCTCTGCATTCATGCAACTCTCATGTTCAATCCTGGCCTTCAGACACAGAACCCTGTCTGTAAGATGAAGGTCTGTGGTAGAACTCTATGGTCTAACACCAGTGATGACTGCTGTGGGGTTTTGCAGCTCCTTCACACTTTAACTCCTTGTCTTTTCTCTCCTTCTTTGACTCCAGGTGTCCAAATGAGTTCACCGGTGATCGCTGTCAGAACTATGTGATGGCCAGCTTTTACAGTACGTCTGTTTCTCTGACTGTCGACATGCTGAATAAACAAATGTGCGTGATTAATTAGGCTAAAGTTCACCATGCAAAAATAAATAAGCAAAATGGAACCTTCAGCCAGTTAGCATCCATGTTTCTTCATCCATCCTCCTCGTGCCTGTTGGTTTGAGCTCCTTAGAAGACATCGTGGGAGCTGAACACAGGTTCCTGTTAGTCCAGAGCCCCTACAAGAACTGTTATTGTACCAGAACAGTAAAGGCTCAGATGGTGGCAATGGAAATACTAACAAATCAAAACCAGCCATATTTCCTTCAATTTACTTCTATCTCTAAAAAATAAATTGAAAATTTCAAACCAATCCCTCATCAATTAAAACACATCTGTTCCTAGATTTGAATTTGAGTTGAATTTGTTTAAAATTTATCTGCAATTTCAAGCAACAACTCAGGTCTCTGGACGTTCACCAAGAGGATTCTCTCTGAATCTTTGGACATCTGTAAAGTTTACTTATATTTGGTCTAAGGCTCAGACACATGTTGTATGTCTGCATGTAGCTGGTGACCCTGAGAACCTGCTGCTGAAGCCCTTAGTTCCCCAGCTGTAAGACACACTGCTGGGCTGCTCCAGTACCAGAGCCCAGATATTGGTTCACTTAGAAACAATGATTCAAACAGTAGATTCAATAATGCTGCTGAGCCAATCCTCAAAGCCTTCACCTTTGACCTTTGTCTAGGTGAAGGTCTACCTGTGTCGACCCATCTGTGTACAGGCACGTGTGCTTCCTCAGGTTTTACGTCAATAACTCAGCTCAAATGTTGCCGATCTTAAAAACAGTCCGTCTGTGTGTGTGTGTTTATGTGTGTGTTACTGACTGAACTGTCCTGTTCTGCAGAAGCTGAGGAGCTCTATCAGAAGAGGGTCCTGACGATAACGGGCATCTGCATCGCTCTCCTGGTGGTTGGGATCGTGTGTGTTGTTGCCTACTGCAGAACAAAGTAACATCTCATTTCATGTTTAATTTATGTGTGTGTGTGTGTGTGTGTGTGTGTGTGTGTGTGTGTGTGTGTGTGTGTGGTGTGTGTGTGTGTGGTGTGTGTGTGTGTGTGTGTGTGTGTGTGTGTATTTTATCGTCAGGCGTTTCCTCTGGTCTTAAACGTAACATAAAGAACCTCAAACAGGTTCCTGTCCCACCAGGAACCTGCTGTCCTCATGAGGCAACACTAACCAGAGGAGGAAGTTAGACCTTCACACCAACTGGAGCAGCTCAAATGATGAGAATGAGACTTTTGGTGGAGAGAACCAGGAGATTAATTAGCTCTTAATAATCTGGCAGACAGGTGGCTGTAGACGAAGAAGGAAGGGGTAGAAAAATAGAAATACAGTTTATTATCAGCATGAATGCTGCAGTGAAGGCTTCAGGGTGACCCTCTGAAGATCAGAAGATACAGAATCTATCAATCAAACCTACTTTCAGATAAGAAGACTGCAGGCTCTGCAGGGATGCTGTTGTCAGTGTTCTCAGGGGCTGCTTCCCCATAATCCAACAGATTATTTCCTCAGATCTCTTGATCCTCATCTGGTCCTCTGACCAGACAGAGCACACTCATGACTGAAATCTTCTAGCTCCTGTTTAGTCTTGTCTTTAACTCTTAATCATTGTGACTGTATTTGAGTCTTGGAGCTGTCTGGGTCATTTCAGAAAGAGGACCTTGAGGGCCAGGGTCTCGTTATCCGGCTGCTTGTGGTCACATTTTGTGGTGCCACTCTGAGCCGTTTCACCATCCAGTTTATGATTCCACAACAGAAAGCAGAGGAGGAAGCTTCACGAGCACCTGAGGCAGAGCCTGAGGAACAAGAGAAGCACCAACAATGGTCCAGGGCCCGATGCAGGAAGAAGTCATGTCTCTAACTTGCCTCTTCAAAACCTCCAGCTCATGAATGTAGGTCACTGGCTGACACCAACTGGAAAGCAGCGAGTCCTCCTGAACATGGACATCATGTTAATTATTCAGGTGTTGTTTCTTCTTACTCAGCACTGTAATGGGACACTGGTGCACGCAACTGAGAATGAGACGGAAACAACCTTCTCTACAGCTAAATATGCCTTATCTGCTCAGGAGGCCACCACATTTACCCGCTTATCCAGCCAAAGGTGAGAGAGAAGTTTGTTGTGGTCCAAAACTTCTGCATCTGTATCACTGTCCCAGCTAATCATGAACATTAGCAACTCCTCCTAAACTCTGAACGGACGAGGCAGGAAGACCAGAAGGTCAAACCAGGGCTTGTTTTGTGTTCAGAGCACCTGGCTGCCTTTTAGTCAGTCTTTTTCATGTGATTCGGGATCGTTCAGCACAACTTCAGAACATCACTTTGGTGAACAGGGCCTTACACTTGAGAAACACCGAGATTACAGCAGAGACTACAGCAGAGACCAACAGAGACTACAGCAGAGACTACAGCAGAGACCAACGGAGACTAGAGCAGAGACTACAGCAGAGACTACAGCAGAGACAACGGAGACTAGAGCAGAGACTACAGCAGAGACTACAGCAGAGACCAACGGAGACTAGAGCAGAGACTACAGCAGAGACTACAGCAGAGACCAACGGAGACTAGAGCAGAGACTACAGCAGAGACTACAGCAGAGACCAACAGAGACTACAGCAGAGACTACAGCAGAGACTACAGCAGAGACCAACGGAGACTAGAGCAGAGACTACAACAGAGACTACAGCAGAGACTACAACAGAGACCAACGAGACTAGAGCAGAGACTACAGCAGAGACTACAGCAGAGACCAACGGAGACTAGAGCAGAGACTACAGCAGAGACTAGAGCAGAGACCAACGGAGACTACAGCTGAGACTAGAGCAGAGACTACAGCAGAGACTACAACAGAGACTACAGCAGAGACCAACGGAGACTAGAGCAGAGACTACAGCAGAGACTACAGCAGAGACCAACGGAGACTAGAGCAGAGACTACAACAGAGACTACAGCAGAGACTGGAGAAGAGACTAGAGAAGAGACTACAGCTGAGACTAGAGAAGAGACTACAGCAGAGACTACAGCAGAGACCAACGGAGACTACAGCAGAGACTAAAACAGAGACTACAACAGAGACTACAGCTGAGACTACAGCAGAGGCTACAGCAGAGTCTAGAGCAGAGACTAGAGAAGAGACTAGAGCAAAGACTAGAGCAGAGACTAGAGCAAAGACTAGAGCAGAGACTACAGCAAAGACTAGAGCAGAGACTACAGCAAAGACTAGAGCAGAGACTACAGCAGAGACTACAACAGAGACTACAGCTGAGACTAGAGCAGAGACTACAGCAGAGTCTAGAGAAGAGACTAGAGCAGAGACTAGAGCAGAGACTAAAACAGAGACTACAGCAGAGACTAGAGCAGAGACTACAGCAGAGACTAGAGAAGAGACTAAAACAGAGACTACAGCAGAGTCTAGAGAAGAGACTAGAGCAGAGACTAGAGCTGAGACTACAGCAAAGTCTAGAGAAGAGACTAGAGCAGAGACTAGAGAAGAGACTACAACAGAGACTACAGCAGAGACTACAGCTGAGACTACAGCAGAGTCTAGAGAAGAGACTAGAGAAAAGACCAAAACAGAGACTACAACAGAGACTAGAGCAGAGACTAGAGCAGAGACTACAGCTGGGGTGACAGCAACACATTTGAGAAGGCCAAGCTTTAAAGTCCTTAAAGAGGGTTGGCGTGAAGTGATCTTCCTCTGAGGCTACAGCATTACCTCACTAAGCTATACATACAGCACACACACGCACAGATACACATACACACATGCACACACACACACACACACATACACAAACACAAGTACACAGCACACAGCACTCAGATACACACATATGCACACACCCAGGTGGGGGTGTATTTGCAATGTTATATTGTTTTTGTTTTGGTTGTACGTATCAGGTTTTTCCTATTTTAAGTTACACTCAAACCATGGAGATCTTTGTTAGACTCATCTGGTGAGAGACATCACCACCACCATTATCATTATCCCAGTTCCTGTTTCAACAAAAGTCTTGTCACACTTTAAACCGTCTACACACACTTGATGTCATCATCACTACATTTCTGAGGATTACCTCTCCCTGATTTTCAATAAGCTGGAGGACATCCGTTGAAACCTGAAGCCTCAGCTTCAGCCTTGTGATTCTGTATTTCTGGCCGTGTGCATGTGTGTGTGCGTGCGCGCGTCTCTGTGTGCACACGCGTGTGTGTGTGTGTGTACATCCTGTTTTGAGAGCTTTCAAGTACCTATCATAAAGCCCAGAGACATGGACATGACACCACAGTCAAGCAGCAGGACTCAATCATGTTTTAATTTCATGTGTGTTTACAGCCTGTAAGTGCAGGCAGATGAGTTGGACGTTGATACTAGGTGATCAGAGATGATAATAGATTATATTAGATGGTAACAGATGATAATAGATACACTGAATGAACTAAATGATGGTGAAAAGGCTGAAACCTGTCTCAATGCAAACACCCTCCCTGTCTCTGCAGCTGGAGTAATGACTGGACCAACAGTGTTCTGTCAGACACTGAGTCCGTCTCAGTGATGTCACTGTCGGAGACTAGTCAACACACCACACGCGGTCGTCTCAATGGCACCGCTGGCACCAGCGCTTAAGTGTTCAGTCCAAGAAGAACAGAGATACACCCAGCTAAAAGACCAGGTAACCCAGACCGAGGTCCCCACAACTCAGGCAGATACAGATTTCACCGAGTGCAACCTGTTATTAATCACAGTTGATCTTCACTGTGTGCTTGTGTTTTCACACAGGCACACATGCACACAGACAGACACACACACACACACACCACACACACACACACACACACACACACATACACACACACACATGCCTGAATCCTGCTGGGATCACTCACTGATCAGTTGATTCTGTAAAACCAGCACTGGTCTTCAGCTGCTGCCTGATCAATAAAAACCAGCAACACCAATTGATGTGATCCATGTTTGAACCCTGGATACACCTCCTTGAAGAGTTAACTACACCCAGTCCAGTCCCACTGAGGGAGGCTGATTTACCCTTTGCCCCCCAACTCCGATGGAGGCAGGAACTGGTTTTCAGCCTCACAGAGTTTCCCTGTTGTCCCAGTTAAACGATGAATGGGATCATCAGGAGGAAAGGGCCCACCCAGATCTCAGGCCAGGGCAACAACCAGTACTTCCCATGATGAATCCCCTGTTTGACCATGAGATGGCGTGAAAGGCTGAGATGCCTTGAATGATGAATATGACAGCATGAATGGGCGTAGTCTAAAACTGCTGTAGTAGGAGGAGACTATGAATAATGTAAAGAGTAATACAAGTTTAAGGTAGCAGCAAAGGTGTAGTGTTAAAGTGTTCATTGTTGTTGCTGGTTAGCTACAGGGGTCACAGCTGTATTGAGTGATGACTGTAGGAGGCTGAAGAAGTCGTTTTTCTGGCTATTCAAGCAGCCGGATGAATACAGTTAAAAGAAAAATGCTTTATGAGGAGAATAAGTAGAGTTGGCACACACCGTGTGTTGAGGTAGGTCATCGGGGACTGTTGTGGAGTGTTGGGGGTGGGGAGCCAACAAGCCAATAAGCCTTTCTTGGACCAGCTGGAGGTTCCTTTTACTTTGCTGTTGTGCACCTGGAGGAGGAGGCTGTCCAGCTGTAGGTCTCTACAGTGCAGAAGCTCTTCAGCAGAGGGGTCAGAGAAACTCAGCACATCTCAAAATCCTCAGAAAGAGGCACTTCTGAACCTTCTTGATGAGGTCACTGGTGTTAACTGTCCAGCTCAGGTCCCCTGAGGCATTCACCCTAATGGTTTAGATGGACCAGCTGTTTTGGACAGATGGAAGCTGTGCAAAGCTGGAGATGATTTGGCTCAGAAGGCTGGAGAAAAGGTCAAATAGATTCAATTCAGTTCAGTTCAATTCAAATCAAATTCAAGCTACAGCAACAGGAAGGGTCTATATCTTAATTTAGAGACCTACAGGAAGCTGAGGCTTTGCTGAGACCTTGCAGGATATTTGCTGACTCCTCAGCTCCCTCCTACACCAGCGTGTAGAAGCATACCATGGTCCACTGTGGAGGTGTCAGTTTGAAGCTGTGGTTGAAGTGACTCTGAGTGATCCAGAGCCCAGTTGGTAAACAGCAGAGATGAGGGTTGCCTGAAGAAGAGTTCCCTTGTGGGGCTTGTGTAGGTGCTGCTGATGGGCACCAATATTAAAGCTTTCTATCTCCGAGGGGGTTTATTTCATTCAAGTTAACCTTATTTATACAGCATCTGTTAGACCCAAGACTGTTTCTAGACATTTTAGTGAGGTCATGGAGCAATGTTGTATGTGCTGTTTCTGGTGGGGATGAGGAGCTGAAACCATGTCTGCCATGTAGCTCTTTCTCATTGGGGATCATACAGCTCTACAGTGGTAGAGCCCAAGGAGGTCTGGATGCTATAGGCTCTGGATACCCCTAGGAGGATCTATGACAGGGTGCTGGTGAGGATGGCGCTCTCTTAGTCATAACCCAGATTCTTGAGCAACAGTGTCCTGTGGAAGCTGTTCGGGAGGGGTGGGACCCCAAAAGACCACTTTTTTCCCTTGTTGTCAGAAAAAGAGTCCGGTTGACAGGCCAGCTATAGCGTGGGTCTGCTCACAATGAGACAGAGAGGCAGAGACTGGAATCTATATGCTGGTCAGTTCACCCTCCCCTGGTCAAGTGCTGTGGGGAGTGATGCAAAGAAACGCAGATGAAATAAAGTCCATGTGGTGGCTTGGTCTTACAGATAAGAAGAGAGGAGCTCTGGGCTGTGCCGCCAGGTCCTCCTATCATACACAGTATCAGTGCTGCTGATGATCATGCAGTGGAGTATATACAAGTATTACAGGTATCAGGACACGAGCCGGTCACACCTGTTTCCAGCTATCAGTCGGTAAAATGTCAAGACATTGTTTCTTTTGCTGGTGTGGAGACCTTCAGGGTTCTTCTGATAACCAAGCTCTTTCCTGTAAAGGTGCACATACTGTATAAAGACTTAACCTACAATGGTATATGTTGAAACGTGTGGTTCACTGGCAGCAGGTTCACTGGTTTCATGGCTCCTGTGTTTGCAGCAGCTTCATTTGCATTTTAAATACAATTTGTACTCAAGAACAGGTAAGAAAACACCCGGTCAGACTGTTGGTCCCTGTCAGGGCACGCAGACCAGGTGTCCAAGAAGAACTGCAGGAGATAAATATTTCAGCTGAATTCATTAAAAAAGGTGTTGCTCTGTTTATTTTGTCTGTAGCTCGCCGTGGCCTTCAGTGACGCCCCAGACCTCCCCAGAAACTTCAGGGTCCCCTCCGTTGGAGAGGTCGAGCCAGACCGTGTCTGTCACCTCTGTAGCTTTCAGCCTCTCTGCCGAAGAGGACTGCCTCCTGCTACCACCCACACCACAACAGCCCTGGAGTCCAGATGTGCAGGGGACCACTATCCACTGCAAGAACCCTCACATGGAAGATGACCCCCCACCCAGCCCCTTGTTTACTCTAGAAAATGGGGACCATCAGGTCTCCACTGTTGCCAGCCATATATTTTCAGCATTACCTGAGAAGATACTTTGTCCAACTAACAACAGCAGTGACTGCAGCCCCGAGGAAGTCCCTGCTGAAGCGGAGACAGATGGTGAGAGCATGCTCATGTGTGAAATGGAGGAGCTTCAGGGGGAAACGCATCCTTTCTTCACAGCAGAGAACACTCCACGCCTGCTGTTGGGAGCTTGGTACAGCAGCAGGACCAGCCCAGCATCGCACAGCAGCCAACAAAAGAGCAGTTATCACTCAGTAACCACCAAACATCTACTCACTGTGTAACGCCCAAATAACCTGCTGACATAGGAAGAGTCATTGTTAAATTGCTACATTTTCTATAAATGATTTGCTATGTAAAGAAAATATTTTAGTAGTAGTACAGAGTGAAAAGTTTTCTAAGAAAACATGCATTCATGTCTTGTAGGTCAGTAAGTGCCATACACTCTTACGTAGCAGCGGTCGACCATGAATCCAGTGCTGAGATGATCAGTGGTGCCTTTCAGTTTGGTGTGCTTGCCAGAGCTGCAGCAGAACGTACCGTATATTCTCCCTAATAATCCAGTAAAGATGATGTCTGCGCTGCTTGGTGTGTTGCAGCTAGTGCTTCCACTCACACAACAGTCTTCTGTGTGCTGACGGTGCATGTTAGGGCCTGAAATCTCAGCAGGACCCGCTTCCTTCTTCACCCATTCAACACATATCTGTCTCCACGTGGGTTCCTTTCTCATATAGAATAAACAGCAGCAGCAAAATAAAGCTGGACCCCGGTCGTGTTAGTGACAGATCAGCTGATCGGAGAGCGCCTTATTCATCCCTTATTGTCTGAATCCATATTCTTATGAATTGTTGACCACATTACCAGTGATTGCTTAATTAAGAGTGACTAAAACTGTTGCTGTGTTGGTGTTTGGTCCCCACAGCAGCTGTTTTCTTGTCTTGACTGACCAGGACACCTTCCAGGTGTTCCAGCTGCAGTGGTCTGGACCCATCAGGTCTGAAACCAAAGTGTCTGCAGGCTGCGAAGCCTCCTCAAGGCAGCCGACTGGTCAGACAGGTCGGTCCGCTCATACGGAGGAGGCTCAATATTTGCCAACAAAAGATGATTTTTAAGGGCCTCTTGTTGCTTCGGTGTGTTTGTAGAAATATTAGTTGGATGGTTTTCACGAGTTCAGAAAAGCGTCCTGAGATCAAAGCTCCCCAAGGACAGATGGATCAACGTTCTCCAGAACCTAAGCTTGATTTTGTCAGGATGGTTTAAAATGATGTAAATATCTCGATGCTGCTCCATCTTTTGTTCTGATGCTGACCGTTTTTGGTTTGAGAATGCTTAGATTTGTTCTTCCAACATATTTAACATGTACAAAACTGTAAAATATAAACTGACTGTTCTACATACGTACCATTAACTAGATAATACATATCTGGATATTTTGACAGATGTAAGACGAAGATAACCTGTGACACTTGTAGATGTCGGAGCCTGCTGAAGCTCTACTGTACATACACCATAAACCTATTCTCTACTGTTACATGTGTTTTACCTCAGTTACAGGGCTCACAACAGGAAACCTGCGTAAAATCCTCCTTTCCGTTTAGCTGGGTCTCCTGCTGGAGCTCCCGGTCGTCTCTGACATCAGCGACGCTACAACCCACCCGAGGAATATATCTGTATCTGAATTATTTCATAGCTCATTCTTTGATCATTGCATTTCATTGTTGACAAACTCATTCAAAAGCAGAGTTTTATTAAACATTGTGTGGTGACAAAGGAGAAAATCCAGCCAAGTTTTTCTCCAGGATCCAAATCTGGAACATTCAAGAACAAACGCAGATGTCTCACTAACATCCAGGTTCATTTCCAAACCCTCCTGTCAGGTTTGAAACCAGCAACTGAACAAGCAGGTGTGTCCACCCAATGAGAGGACAGAGGACAAAAAATGACCGGGTCAACACCGTTGCTCCTGTGAGAACCTTTCATTTGGGGTACATCACTCAGTTATTGACTAAAGGTCCAACAGAACCTACAACCTTCTCATTTCAATACTGTGGGTTTGATTCATTCATTCTCATCTCATCTTCTTAACCAATTTATCCCTTTCGGGGGTCACAGGGAGGGGGCACAATAGGTGAAGGCAGGTCCCCCCCTGGATGATTCTCCAGTTCATCATAAGGCCCTGCATATGTGAGCATTGGTGGGTTTGGTACCTCTAGGGCAGGGGTGGGCAAATCCAGCCCTCGAGGGCCGTATCCAAGTCAGACTTTCTGTCCTACAGGTAAACCCTTTCACCTGGGGTTCCATTTACCTTGGTGAAAGTGGTTTCTCCCTGGTAGGATGCAAAACCTGGCTGGATTCCAGCCTTCATGGATTGGACCTGCCCATCAGAGGAGGTCAAATCCATCCCTTGAGGGTTGAATTCAAGCCGGGCTACCAGGCAGGAAACGCTTTCACCAAGGTAAATGGAACCCCAGGTGAAAGTGTTTACCTGTAGGACAGAAAGTCTGGCTTAGATACGGCCCTCGATGCCCACCCCTGCTCTAGGGTGTCTCGGCAGTGCTCTGAAGGTGTTCTGGACCTTCCCCCACTACCAGAACACCTTCCATGTTTTGTCTGCCCTGGGGCTCGAACCGACAGCCCTCTGCTTCTCAGCCCAGTTCCCAAGAGGCTGAGCTGCCCACCTCCTCAATCATTCATTCACTGGCTGAAATGTCTAAATATTATACATAACTTTGTTTGTTCATGTCAATAAATTAATAAAAGCTTTGCATAAATATGCCATTTGAGACTGTATGAAGGAGCATTTTGTCTTCCTCTACCCCCTCCTGACCACAGCCCCAACTGCCCCGCATCACTCATCCAACCCAGAATGGATCATTTGTGTTTACATGACATGAACAGTAGGAATGGGACAATGATGCATGCATGGTGGCAAATTATTGACTTAAAAACACATTTGGTGATTTGATGGATGTGATTAATTTTATAACAAATGAAAAACTTAATAATATGCATAGTAATAAAAACTATAATAATGACGGAGCCCTTTACAAGATACACACATGTGGCACATGACAACTATCTAGCGTCCTCATATCAAAAACATCCAGCGGGTTTTGCTGAAACGGGTTGAAAAACATTCATCTTCCCTGTTGTTTATGTGTCGGTCACGTGGTTGAGCGGCTCCTCAGTCTGTGGTGACTCGGCCTCACTTAGCAGCTCTGTTTCAGCCACTGAGAAGTCCCTGCTTTGGTCCAGCCTGTTCCGGGACATCCCGTCCATCAGCTCCTCACTGGTCTTGTCTTCATTTAGCAAAGCTGGCATCTCTGTGACAGAGGTGTTGGAAGGGGCAACAGTGACACAACCAGGAGAGGTGGAGCCGCTGCCATTATGATGAGAACCGGCCTTAGGAACCAACTGATTTGGGTGATGAATGGGCAGGGGTATTTGCATGGGGTAAAAGTTGGGCAGATATGGGTAAGATGGCATGGACTGGTATCCAGGGATGTAAATAGGAGGGGGAACCTTCAGCTGGTGGATCTGGCCCACCATGGGCATGAACTGGGGCTGATGGAATGGAGAACCTTTTTTAGGACTCATGTAGTGAAAGGCATTGGTGGCACTCATACCATTATGGCTGGCAGGACTGGTGCTGACGTGGCTCAGCTGGGTGTTGTTGCTGGATCCAGACATCTGAGCTGAGTTGGTGCTGTCAGACAAGGTCTCCAAGCAACGCAAGCGCATGTGGATGTCCTTGAAGTGAGGCCGCCCAGCCGGTAATTGGCTCCAGCACTCCAACATCAGGGTGTAAATCCAGCCAGGGCAGTCGTCTGGACAGTGCAGCAGCTGGTAGCTGCACACCATCTCAATCACCTCCTGGTTGGAGTAGCCACAATATGGCTGCAGACCGTAGCTGAATGTCTCCCACAACAACACACCATAAGACCAGATGTCAGAGTCGGTGCTGAACTTTCTGTACATGATGGCTTCTGGTGACATCCATCGGATGGGAAAGCTGCTGGCGCCCATTAGACTGTAGTAATCGGCAGAGTAGACGTTTCTGGAGAAGCCCAGGTTGAGGATCTTGATGCTGAGTTTGTCAAAGACCAGAATGTTACGAGCAGCAAGGTCTTTATGAACTACCTGCTTGCTTGACAGGTACTCCATTCCTGCAGCAACCTGGGTGAGAATGTGCAGGAAGTCTGCCTGTTCCAGGGTGGACTTGAAGGTCTTGTCATCATCTGAACTCCCAATGTCTGAATTAGGAGAGCGCATCACCAGGAATTCATGCAAGTCCCCTAAGCTGGAGGAGCTGAAGACCATGCTCATTGGCTGCTCTTTGGTGACCACACCCAGCAAACACACAATATTCTGGTGCTGTAGCTGGAAATGCAGCAAGGCCTCCTGGCGGAATTCCTCACACAGTGTGAGGTCACCTCTGTCTCTGACTGTCTTGATGGTAACCAGCTGCATCGGCTCAGAGGCTGTAAAACCGTACAGGTGCCCCTTGTAAACTTTACCAAAACGATCCTCACCCAACTCCTCTATGAAGCGCAGAGATGACATGTTGATCTCCTGCAGCTTGACCTGAAGCCAGAAAAACACAGGTGTAACCAGACCACAGCAGGGAAAACTGTTGTTTAAGGGTTGCAGTAGAAGACAAGGAGAAGCTGCTGCAGCAACGACATGAACCATCTCTGAAGATGCTCCATGCAGGCACAGCGATGCTCCGACGCTCTTTGTTCTAGCTCAGTGAGATGCACTGATTCCTGATTCCTGTGGTTTTATACAGCTGTGACATCATGGAAAATATTGAGAAGAAAACCTTCTTTACAGAACAAAAGTCTTCTCTCCTGACGGCTCCTCGCATGGATATTTGGATCACTTACATTCTAAAGCTGCAGAACTAATTTTACTCTCTGTCTTGATAGGATTTTCCAAAAACACTAAAACATCATCTGGCCCGACCAGTCAGAGTCTCTCTGAAGCTGCAGCAGCTCACGTGTGGTTGCTCTGTTTCCTGAAGCCTTCAACCCTTCCAACAAGCTGTAAAGTCTTTTCTTCTACAGTTTCTTTGACAGTAAACATAAGCATCAGACTACACCGTAACACCAGTGTCTATGGAGAAGGGTACCTGGGCCTTGTGCTGGCTGAGCAGCGACAGCTCCACGTCCTGGTGTGGCGAGCTCAGCTGACAGTGAGCTGGGGAGTCGCTGGAAGGCTGTTTTTTATGGCGACACGAGCAAACCAGGAAGAAGAGGCAGGCGACCACCAGTGGGATGGAAACGGCAGGAACCAGAATAAACAGGATGTCCTTCCTCATGTTCTCCGGAGGAGCTGGTGAAGGAAGAGAACAGGAGGCTCAAGATTCATCTTGTCCTTTTATATATTATACACATCTAAGACTGGTCTGACTGGTTTGATGTTTGTTTCATGAAAGTAATTGGGGGAGACCCACCATGAATGTCCCAATTGGGAATGACAGATGAACAGTGAAATGAGGTAAAACTCAAAAGTAAATCATTTCCCTGAATATTCCCACTGAGCCAGTACCAGTACCAGACTGGCAAACACATGTTAGGAGCAGGATATTATGGTTTAGAGACGAAAGCTTCTTATAAAAGAGGCAAGTTCTTGAATTGACGGTGATATCTAATGTAATAAAAACTCACATTATCAATTATCTCAGTAGACTGCATGTAATACGCCTGTGTTTCTGTTTGAGATGTTTCAGTCAGTCATTAGAGCTCAGCACAGCACAGAAACAGCACTTCTTAAAGTTACTAATGATCTTCTCATAGCTTCAGATCATGGACTGGTCTCTATGCTGGTTCTGCTGGACCTCAGTGCTGCTTTTGATACAGTTGATCACAGCATCCTGTTACAGAGACTGGAACATGTGATTGGGATTAAAGGGACAGCACTAGACTGGTTTAGATCATATTTATCTGATAGATACCAGTTTGCTCATGTCCATGGTGTTCCCTCCTCATACAGTAGGGTTAGCCATGGAGTTCCTCAAGGTTCTGTACTTGGACCAATCCTTTTCACTCAACTATATTTGTCCATGAAACTAGAGGAGACAGAGCAGCTAGTGAAGCTCTAGACTGGTCTTAAAAACATAAAATCCTGGATGTCCTCTAATGTCCTCCTTAATTCAGACAAAACTGAGGACATGGTGTTTGGTCCTGAACCTCTCAGGGATAGATTAGATCACATGATCACTCTAGATGGTATCTCCTGACATCTAGTCTCTCTATGAGGAAACTCACACATTAAAATAATCTCTAGAAGTGCCTTTTTTCACCTGAGGAACATCACAAAGATCAGGAAGCTACTGACGCGGCATGATGCTGAAAAGTTAGTCCATGCATTTGTTACGTCCAGGCTGGACTATTGTAATTCTTTATTATCAGGGTGTCCAAACAACTCTTTAAGAAGCCTCCAGCTGATCCAAAATGCTGCAGCCAGAGTTCTGACAGGTATTGACAAAAGAGATCACATTACTCCTGTACTGGCGTCTCTTCATTGACTGCCCATTAAATTATTAAATAATTTTTAAAATTCTTCTTCTCAATCAATCAATCTTTATTTATATAGCGTCTTTTACAATCAGAATTGTTTCAAGGCGCTTTCCAGAATCCCAGGGCCTAACCCCAGACAAGCAACAGTGGCAGGAAAAACTCCCCTTTAACAGGAAGAAACCTTGAGCAGGACCAGGCTCATGTAGGGGGACCCTCCTGCTGATGGCCGGCTGGGTAAAGAGAGAGAGGAGAAGGGGGAGGACAGGTAGTGGGGAGGAGAGGAGGAGAGGAGAGGAGAGGAAACCATGACCCAGTGGGGTGACAGAGGCCTGTCAGGTGACTTCTGACCTACAAGGTCCTCAGAGGCCTGGATCCATCCTACCTGGAGGAGCTAGTGACACCTTATCATCCTCTCCTCTCCTCTCTCTCCTCTCCTCTCCTCTCCTCTCCTCTCCTCTCCTCTCCTCTCCTCTCCTCTCCTCTCCCCATCCTCCTCTGGTCCTGCTCAAGGTTTCTTCCTGTTAAAGGGGAGTTTTTCTTGCCACTGTTGCTTGTTGGGGGTCAGGCCCTGGGATTCTGGAAAGTGTCTAGAGGCAATTTTGACTGTAACAGACGCTGATGAATCAAGATGAATTGAACTGAACGATCTCAGTTTGCTGTATTCTTCATGGTGAGATGTTGTGTCTCCATACACAGTGCTGTACTCACTGCAGGGCTGGAGGTCACACAGGTCAAACCTGACCTGAGGGTCCAGGGTGAAGCACCAGGGTGCCATCATCTGGTCGCCTGGATTTCGGCAGAAGTTGTGGCTGTGCCAGAGCTCTGGGTATTCCTGGGACAGGTGGTGACTGTGAGGGTACTGAGCGCTCCACGGCTGGCACTGATAGCCAGATCTAGTGACGCTCAGGGTCCCCCTGTAGCCAGCCCCGCTGCCACTATAACAGCTATCATCTGATGGAGAATCTGCACATTCACAAACGTCACAGTCAGACCGTCGGTGAACATCAATGGAGATGTTGGATTCAAGGCTAAAGTTGTCAGCATTGAGTACATTTAACAGAACAAAATAAATGTAACATGCAAAATATGTAACATTAATATAGGAGCTTGACTCTTTCAATCTCGTAAGATGCTGTGGTGATGCCAGTCTAACAACCACTTTGAGGGGCCTAAACTCAACCTTATTTAGCTCAATGCCTCCACTCAACTCATGGGGTCACATATACCAAACCTCCTGGTCAGATGATCAGGTGACAGTCATGTGACCTGTACAGGAAGTGCCCTCCCAAAATGGCAGTTTCATCTAAATTTCCAAAAGCTTGTTTTTCGACAGTTGCAGAGGTTTAGCCTGATCAGATTCTAAACCTTTGGGTTCAGAGCAGCTGAACCTGCCACTAGGCTGTTAGGAAGGTGTTTCCAGGAAAGTTTCAACGGCTAACAGCATGTTTGATAAGAGCACAGATCAGGTGTTCGGTTCAGATCCATGTGCTGTATCCACCTACATGGGCTCAGGTTCTCTGGTGGGATTCCGATGCGCATGCAGGACGCAGCATCCGGTGTTCCAGGCTGTGGCAGCAGGTGGCATCGAGGGAGCTGCAGCTGCATGAGGATCATGGGATTGGACCGAGCCACCGTGTATTCCAGGCTGCACAGGTCGTGTTCCAGGGCTTCGCACTCGTCCCTGCAGAGCTGCCGCTGTCGGGGGACCCTGGAGCCCTCGTCACACAGAGGGAAGACGTAAAAGCAGAGCGAGCGAACGGCAAACTTGGAGCACTGATCCGACATTTGAGCGGAGGTGCCGATCATGGTGAAAGCAGCTGGAATTAAAGGAGGACATGTTTGGTAACCTATAGAGCGAATGACGCCATTGACACATATCCTTCAGCTCCTTCGGTGCTCTTACCTGTAATCCGATTTTCACTCTCACCCTGCATCTGCGGAGACTCCACGTAGATGCTCTGGTTACCGATGAACCGAGCACAGGCGATGCCTCGATATGGCTGACAGAAGCCTTTGTCGGGTGACCTGAAAACCGATGAGGCAAAGAACCAGGAGACGTTACGCTAACCTCTATGGCTTTCTCTCACAAATGAGCAAGTGGAATCAAAGCGTTTCAGTTCTTATGGAAGAAGCACAGAAACAGTCTGACGGAGATGGATGGACGGATGGAGGGATGAAAGAAGACAGACAGAGAGAGAGTTGACTCACAGTTGATCGGGGCCATGTGTGGGCATCTGTCCTGAAATCCAAACAGAGGTGTGAGATGTTAGAGGTGTCAGCGGTGACCGGGAATGTGACTGGAGGCTCAGGTAAGGTCCCAGCAGCCTGTCTATAGCTCCGCCCACTGCTCCCTGGTTTCACCATCCAACCACACTTGTTTAAAACTTATGTTGTGTATAAGGCTAAAAACTGCCTCTGTCGATTCCATAAATCAGCCTTTTCTCTGACCACCAGCAGTTGGATGAAGACAGGAAGCAAACGACTCCCCCCAGGAAGAAGACCTTCAAGCTTAAGGGAGGGAGAGACCTAGAGACCTTAAGGGAGAGGGAGGGAAACCTTACCCAGTTTGACATAGAGGACTCCAGTGGCAGAGATGACCCTGAGTGTGTTTGAAGCTACACACTGATAGTAGCCCGTGTCCGTGGTGTCCAGGTCCTGGATTCGCAGCTTGGAGCCTGCTTCCGTCTTGCGGATCGTTATCCGTCCTTGCTCCTGGACCAGCGGGGCGTCGTTCTTCAGCCATCGGATTGTTGGCCGGGGGTTTCCTGTCACTTTGCAGTGCAGCGTAGCAGTTTGTCCCTGGAAGTGAGTGATGTTGTTGACTGGCTCCTGGAACTCCAGGAAGTAACCTGAGGAGACAGACATGGCAGACACGAACCGTCACAGTCACGTACAGGTTGTGATTAAATGCTCACAGCGCACATTTAATGATGAAATGGTGCTACGCTGCAAAACCAGCTGCAACCGCCAGTGTCCAGTAAGATGGACTCCAGCTGCCAGTTGGAGCAGAACCACAAAGCTCACTGCAGAACTACTCTAGAGTAGCAATAACATGGTCTTTTATACTGTAGCACCCGATTCAGACCTGCCAAAACAATAACTGATAGTAAACTGGGCAACAGTGGAGTTTCAGCACAATACACCAGCACAAAACTAATGTTTAGACAGTCTATGTGTGACAGACGGGACAGTGTGTGTGTCTGAGCAGGAACAGGCTGTGGTCTCACCCTCTCCAGTGGCAGGAAGAGCATCCAGCGATGGACTCGACTCAGCTGCACAAAACACAGAGGGTTCAACAGTTAGAGGGCAACAGGCAGACCGAGCACAATCAGCTGAGTCAGAGCACAGTTACACAACACAGAAACAGACTAAAAACTTTATTAAAACAGCAAATGACACGTAGATGGTGTGACCACACTCATGCTGCTGGACCTGGTTCTGATGTTGTCATTTCCCAGGGTCGTTTGCTTCGACCCACAAGCATAGCTGAACATAACGACACTGGTACCTTGTCTTTATCACTTCCTGCGACAGTAAATTCCACATTTATGTTTTGCTGTGTGCTTTTCTTCCCTCCTCACAGTGTACAGAAACATGTCGGTCCACTCCGAAACTATCTGCAGATAATCTGGAGCTGCGCTGACGACTGCTTACACCACATTCACATTTTAGCCAGAGATACTGTCTGGGCCCCCCATCCCCCCTCTGTGGCTCCTCTGATCTCCTGCCTGGAACGGGGTCCATATAAAAAGAACATGTGACCAGTCGTTTTGTTTGAGGCAGAGCCTCGGAGTACTTACAGCCTGCTCAGGGCACCAAGTAAACAGAACAAAAAGCAGACAGCCGAATCCACAGCAGCTCCAGCCCACACAGACATTGTCCCTGGAAGTGACTTGAATGGTCTAATCAGTTCCAGATCTGGAATTATAATCAACTGCAGACATACCAGCATAAGTCTCTCTCTCTCTTTCTCTCTCTCCATCAATCTTTTATTTAATCATTATGAGACAAACATCAGGTTGATGATTTTTAACTCATCTTTAACTCACGTTAGCATTAGCAACCTTCTAGCAGCACCTCTCCGCATTTATAAATCTCTTCTATCACTAAATCTTTAGATCTTTGAGGTGGCTGAAGTTCAGGTTGTGGGGTTGATGCTGGAGCATTAGTGTGTAACTGCGGGCTGGGTATGTGAAGAGCTAGAGAGGAGCAGTAGCTTCTGTCGGGACCATAAATAGGCAGACAGATCTGAACCAGCCAGCACATGATCAGCTTCTTCTGAGCGATGCCTTTATAGATGTAATAATCAATCACATCAAGTTCTAAGTTCTACAGAGACGGAACACGTCCCTCATGTTCTACACTGGGGTTCTGATGCCAAATCATCCACCTCTGACTTCATGAATGTGCAGAAATCTGCATCCAGAACCACCCGAAGTTCCGTCCTTACATATCTGGAGTCTAGGAGTTTAGGCCTGGAGCAGTTCGAGTTCCTCAGAACATAAAGTGTGAAGAGCTGCTCCAGACCAGGAGGTGAAGGTCCTGATCAATCCAAACAACACTCATCAGTCCATTTTTACTGAGTAGCTGCACGGTGATGACATGTTTGCATCACGTGTCAGACCAAAACTCACTTTATATCAACTCACATGATGTCTTTGATCTTAATTCAGTGATATTTGAAACCATCCCATTCTTACCAGTTTTCAACAGGAACTCTGTGGCCCTGCACCCAGACCTCCCTACTGGTTTGTTTTGCTGCTGCCTCCAACTGCTCTTTCACTTCGGGGCAACCATCGACCCCGAGAGCTGAAAACAGGAAATGTCCCCCCCCCACAGCGGGGGGTGTAAATGAAGCCAGACTGACAAAGAGCACCTCAGGCTGTGCCTTCGATTAACATGACAACGACGCGGTGGCTCCAGGAGCCACAAGAAGCTTTTCTTTTTCAAATCTGAGCACAAGTCAAAGCAGAGCCGCGGAGCTCGACACAGCTGGGGGAGGGGGACACATCCCACCCCAGCAAACTTTCCCAACATCAGCCGCCCCCAACGCCTCATTGCTTCACATCTGAAAACGCAGCTGGAAAAACCCAGAAACTCTTCAGACCATCTCAACCGCGCGTTTGAAGAAACTCCGGGTCGGGAACTGTGCTCAGAAGCAGCTGAGGAACCTTTTTGAGGCTCCAACAACAAAAACCACACTAACCAACGGTGCCCCGCACAAACCCGCAAACATGGACGATCTCCGCCTTCAGCCGCGGTGGATTCAGGAGAACATTCCTACCGTAACATGTGCAGGACGGGAACAAAAGCATCCACATCAGCCCGTGGAGCAGCTTGTCCATGACCACAGAGCTCCGCGCCAACATGCAGCAGCTGTGTCCGGCAGAGAGGAGGACAGGAGCGGACTGGGGGCAGCTCCGGCTCCTCACCTCACCCCCGCCGCGGACAGCAGGGGGTCGGGGGGCGGACCTACCTGCACCCACAGCCACAGTCGGCAGGGTCATCTGGCTCCTTTATACTGTCGTCAACATTGAATACATGCAGACTACTAACCAAAGGACAGGCGTGTGAATACGGGCGTAATACCAGATTAATAACGTCACTCTAATTCATTCACCTTTTTTTCTCGTCACAGTTTAGGAAAAGAGCTCAGTGAAAAATCCTGATGTGGAACAGGCGACACCAGGAGCCGCCAAAGGCCGTCTGAGGTCTAAGAGTTTAGAAGAGTCAGGTTATAAAGCATTAAGAGTCAGGTTATAAAGCATTAACGCTCGAGGAGTTAGGTTATAAAGCATTAACACACAAAGAATCAGGTTATAAAGCATTAATGCATGAAGAGTCAGGTTATAAAGCATTAAGAGTCAGGTTATAAAGCATGAACACATGAAGAGCCAGGTTATAAAGCATTAAGAGTCAGGTTATAAAGCATGAACACGTGAAGAGTCAGGTTATAAAGCATTAACGCATGAAGAGTCAGGTTATAAAGCATTAATGCATGAAGAGTCAGGTTATAAAGCATTAATGCATGAAGAGTCAGGTTATAAAGCATTAATGCATGAAGAGTCAGGTTATAAAGCATTAATGCATGAAGAGTCAGGTTATAAAGCATTAACGCTCGAGGAGTCAGGTTATAAAGCATTAACGCATGAAGAGCCAGGTTTAAAGCATTAATGCATGAAGTCAGGTTATAAAGCATTAATGCATGAAGAGTCAGGTTATAAAGCATTAATGCATGAAGAGTCAGGTTATAAAGCATTAACGCTCGAGGAGTCAGGTTATAAAGCATTAACGCATGAAGAGCCAGGTTATAAAGCATTAACGCATGAAGAGTCAGGTTATAAAGCATTAATGCATGAAGAGTCAGGTTATAAAGCATTAATGCATGAAGAGTCAGGTTATAAAGCATTAATGCTCGAGGAGTCAGGTTATAAAGCATTAACGCATGAAGAGCCAGGTTATAAAGCATTAATGCATGAAGAGCCAGGTTAGCATTATAAGCATTACGCATGAAGAGCCAGTTTATAAAGCATTAATGCATGAAGAGTCAGGTTATAAAGCATTAATGCATGAAGAGCCAGGTTATAAAGCATTAACGCATGAAGAGCCAGGTTATAAAGCATTAATGCATGAAGAGTCAGGTTATAAAGCATTAACGCTCGAGGAGTCAGGTTATAAAGCATTAACGCTCGAGGAGTCAGGTTATAAAGCATTAATGCATGAAGAGTCAGGTTATAAAGCATTAACGCTCGAGGAGTCAGGTTATAAAGCATTAACGCATGAAGAGTCTGGTCCAGAAAGCACAAACACATTTTATAGTCTCAAACATACATTTTTATTAGAACTGAAGCACAGATACAAACTTCAAAGTCCAAACCAGGATAAAATAAAGATTTCAGTGTTAATGACCCCCCAGATATTCAGTTCACTTCAGGAGAGCTGAAGCTGCTTCTCTGATGCATCTCACCGCCTGCTGGATGTCCTCCTCTGTGTGTTCTGCTGTCACCACCATTCTGATACTGAGGAGGAGAACACACAGGTGAACAGCTCCCTCATCCCTCCATCAAATCCAGCACTCTTATTAACATCATTGCTCCCAATGAGGGTAGCAAGAGTGAGCCAGCATTCAGCCATGCCTCAGCGGCTCCTCACACTGTTGCTGCATCCACCCATCATCCACCCATCCCTTCTGTGTTGTGTTCTTCTCTAGCACCAGTTTAGACTCCTCCACCCGTCCGTGCTCTAGGAAACAGGTGTTTCTGTGACTCGGGTCGTACCTGGCAGGCGGCAGGAGGCGCTCCTCTCTCTCCAGATAGCGAGCAATCGTCAGGGCTACGTGCTTCTCCAAACACTGACACAAAGAGAGAAACCAGCATGAGACACCCAGACATGTGTGTATCTAACAATCAACATTCCTTCCTGGATAGATCATGTGTGGTCTCATCGGACCAGGATCTACTGTTCATCCCCATCATGGTGGCATGAGAGTAAACATGTCCACACTCAGATCTTCAGGCTGAGCACCGTTTGGTCTTCAGTCAGCATTAGGACGCTCTGCTCAGCGTAGTCTTGTCTTCATTGCTTGAGAAGGAGGATGGTGCTTCCTGAGCCCCGACAGAGGCGCACCACATACGTATGCTCATGAGTTGATAATGATGTCTCCACATGACGTGACTGACAACAGCAGAGGCCCCTGGGGCCCCTGGTCTGGCATTAAACACAAGTGATCCTGAAGAAGGATCCAGTTTGGCAGAGATGCTGCTTTAATGAGCCAGTGTTCAGCAGCCCGAGTCCTCAGAGCTGCAGGCAGGTGAATCCTGGCTGTCATCCTTCTAATGTGACACTTTCAATCTCCAACATCCCAGCACAGCACAAAAAGAGTCCTACCAATCTGACAAGGGCTTACATGATCCACAATGCTGCGCAGCAACTGCATATCGGAATCTCTGGAGCCAGAACCTCTCTCCAGCTGGAGGTGAAGAGCTGGAGAAAATGGTTCTCCAACTAACTTCAGACCTGGAATTCTAAAAGAGAGAAGAATTAACAATATCAACAATGTCTGGGAGACATGTCAACAGAAAAGGAACAAAAACATCAAATGGCTTTTGAGCGTTAGCTGATTTAATATAAATGTTTAACTGGCATGTGGCATTTATCCCTGCAGGATCTACAGGATAGAATGGGATAGGATAGGAAGGGACGGGACATGACAAGACAGGACGGGCTGGAATAGGACAGGAAGGGACGGGATAGGATGGGATGGGGCAGGAGGGGAGGGGACCGCCCTCTGTGAGACATACCCACACAAAGCCTTGTGGACATGGCTACACTTTTCCCTCAGTACAGTGAAAATGTCTGCAAAAGAAAGACAAACCATTCGGATGTCATCAGAATTTAAGACACCTTCATACAAATATCCAATGTCAAAGATTCTGCAGGACAAGATGAGGTGTGGAGCTCACCTGGATTCTCCTCCATGATGTTCAGAGCCTCTATGGCGGCTGCAGCCAGCATGGGAGGCAGCGAGGCAGAGAAACAGTAACCCTGACCTGACAGACGCTTCAACACATCAGAAACAGGAGTCAGTTACTTTCACCAAGATGAATGGTTAGCACAGACGTTAGGAGAGGACGACATCACATCCTGGTGGTCCTCTAGAGGATTGAGATATATAGATATGGCTGCTGTGGAGGACAAAACCAGAGGAGACGACTCAAACACCAAATGACGGTCCTAGGGTGGTCTGTACTTGTGTTGGAAAGCACAGGGGTCCACAGGTGACAAACTTTAGACAAACTGTGGCTATGTCAGTGTGCTGAGGTGAGTCTGTCCTAGTTTAACCAGGTGAGGTGAAGTCCAGGTAGCGCCTCACAGGGATGGCGTCCTGTGATACGCCTGATCCTTCTCTTTGTTCTGCTTTGTAGCCTTTGAAGCCGATATTATAAAAAAGGCTGAAATCAAACAACGGGTATTTCGTCATGATAATTCCAGGACAGGATGATTTCAAAAGAAAATAACAGCTTGTGCGACTGCTGCATCTGCATGTTAACTGCAAGCTCCAGCATGTGAACAAGGCGGCGCCATCTGTGCGGACGCCTGCACTCTCGACATAAGGTTGAATATGAGCTGACTGCAACAGAGCCCAGAGCTTCAGACAAACACCACATGCTAACCAGACAAACGGGTTCCGACCTACCTGGTGGTCAATGACAAACGAGCGCCCACAGCAGAAACCACCGATGGAGGCCATGGCGTTCTCCATGTTAGCACTGATCAGGTCGATGTCGTCTATCTGCACCACAACAGTTTCATCACCAACAACGGTGATAAGAAGAAATGTTACCCACGTCATTATCATTCATATTTAGCTTATATTCTATACGTATATGCAACATACACTCATTCATTTGTCAGGTGTATTTTTCTTGTGCAGAACTATAAAAAGGTGCCAACTTCATAGTTAATGGACCTTCTTATATCGTTATCAGAGCAACAGGTCTCGGCAGAAAAGGAAAGCAACTCACATTGACCCCAAAATGTTCTGTGACTCCTCTGCCATGTTCTCCTAACACACCAAAAGACATGCTCTCCTCCAGAAAGATGCGCAGCTTGTACTTGTACTTGAGATTCACCTGCAGGTTAAATACAGGTGTGGATCAGATTCTCATCAAGTCTTTCTCTCAGTCAAGTCTCCCTCCACCCTGCCCGGTCTCCATGTCATCACTGGGTCCATGTCAGGGGCATGACTGTCACGGGTCCATCAAAAAGTGCACCAGCCAGGTTCTACATCTCAATTTTTAACATGAAAGTTTGAGTTTGTTGCTAAATTACCAGTTCTGGAAGAGGACAGATATCTGCGGTGTTGATGTACAGACCCTCCACTACCACGAACTTGCGTGTCACTCGCGCCTTACGGGGATTCTGCAGGAGAAACAGAGATGATGAATGTTCAGTGACCTCCAGAGGACACCCTAAACCAGTCTGACTGTATAGGAACCTTCTAAGAGCCTGACCACCTGCCCCCTGTACAGACCACCACTGGAGGCTGGACTCATCCAAGTGGGACTGGGGACAAGGGGCGTGGCTACACGACACTGTTGGACATTTGAGGATGCTATATGAAAGAAAAGGAACCTTCTGGTCCTCCTGCTCCTGCTCCTTCAGGAGCCTCTCCAGATCATCAAAGTCATTGTGTTTGAAGTATTTGATGATGCTTCTGGATGCCTGAAGACCCTTCTGGATGGAGAAGCAGGCCGCCTCATCCCTGAACAAGACCAAAGACAAATTAACCATTGGACTACAGCTTCCAAGACTGTGGCACAAAATCAGGCAGACGAATCAAAGAGAAACATTTCTGAGAACAATAAGAAGACAGACATATGAAGGAGGACAGCATCAGCACATGTACTTCCAATGAAACTGCTGCTTCAGCACAAAACTGGCTGATGTCCACACATTTCAGATTTCATAGTCATAGTGACTGACTGACATGTTAGTAAGTGTAAAAAGGGTGTCCTCCAGCATCCCTTGGCCACCATTCTCTTCTAAGCCCCACTGCTGAACGAGGACAGGTGACAACACTACACAGAAGCTTGGAGAAGACAGATCTAAGAACTCCAAGTAGAAACATCTACTCACACAAAAATGATGTCGCCCCTCTTAGAATAGGCAGGAATTGCACTCGCAATGGTTGCAAAGCCATATGAGTAGATGATTGCCTCTTCTGTTTTCATGAAGTTGGCCAGACGGCTCTCCAGCTCCAGGTGAACGTCTGCAGGAGGAAACCAAGAAAGAACAAGTTGTGATGCCGACAGACAAAGCTACAGGTTAAAGGCCTCTTTATGCATCGGCGACATGAGCGCGTTTCCTACGCAGCTGTGTTTCACTTCAGCTGGCTGTTGCTAGGCAACGCCAAGGGTGCAGCATCTCTAGCGGACTGTCGTCTGCTTCTTAGAGCCACTTCCAAAGTTTAGATTCAAAGAAGCGGAGAGGAGCAACACGGATTTCTAATATTTACAGCCACTTTGGATTGATTGTTTTTCTAACAGCTCAAGCAACAACTACTCAGCTCTTAGCGAAAACAGAAAAACATTACAAGATAAACGGATAAGCTATTCTATTTGGTGCACGGGACAGCTTTGTTTATGTTAAATTGATAAATTTAGATCACCTTGGCCAATCCCATAAAATGACAATACAAAGTACATTTGGAAAACAGACAACAAATAATATCGTTTGCTGAACTGATCAGGGCTCCCCTGGTCTCTCTGGGGTCCTCGGGCCATCTCAGATGCCAACAAAGTCCAGGAATCAGCTGAGCAGAAAGAGACCCCTCCATCAACAAGAGTCAATTCAGCTTTACCCTTGAAGCTTCAGTTCAAAACCAGAGAGCTCTCATAACGTCCAGCATCAGAGCAGTGGAGAGCTATCAAGAGCTGGAGGAAAACTAGAAAAAGCTTATGAAGCCAGCAGCAGATGGTGATAGCAACATCCTGCTCAGGAAGTCTGCTGTGTGGTGCTGGTGCTCCTGGAGACAGCAAACAACATGATCCTCACACTGGTGATCCCCTTGGACAAGCCCTGACCACCAGAGAAGAGAGACATTGCTCCAACACCTGCTCCAAGAACACAAACTGCATAGTGCAAGGTGGATGTGGGGTATGAGAAACTGGAGCAGGAGCTGTTGAGAGGTCTCCGAGATGTTTACTGGAACCAGTCACATGCTCAGCTTGAGGACATGTTAGAGGGACCTCTGGGTTTCTCCTCAGCCCTGTCTTTCTGAGCTGCTCTGTGATGTGTGAGGATTGTGTCTCCTGAGGCAATAGAGGGAGGATATTGACACTAACCCCTGAGATGGTTGTTAGAGGAGGTAAAGCCTGGTCTGGACTAAATGGGAGATCCAAGAGGGGTGGGGCTTCCAGTTTACTGGGTGCTGATTGGTTAAAGCTAGAGCAGAAAGTGACCCAGCACTAGAGGAGCCTTAGCCTAGCAGACACCGCTTCTCTGGTTCATAGCACCCATCACCATGGAGACCAACACACAAAACAGAACTTCAGCAACCGCCTGTCCAGTTCTGTATTTTATAGATATCATTGAGGAAGGGTTCCTGTAAAGTTCCTGCCCCAGTATTAACCAGGAACTCCAGCAGTGGAAACGCGCCTATGGGCAGGCTATAGAAGATCCACTGTAGGGTGCTCAAGTCACAGGAGCTGCCAGTGTCACAGCCACCACCTCTAGGGTCATTCAGTCCTCCTGCAGAAATGGAGACCTCACAGTTGTGTTCTTCAAATAAGCTGCTGCCACTTTCTTCACCTCAGGCCAATCAATCAGTTGTCGAGCTAAAATGTGCCAACGTTGTTCACTTATAAGGCCTTTCAGGTGTGTAGCCCGGCTCCATGGACCCCTTCTCCTGTGGAGACCCTGCTAACAATAATAGTTCCCTCTGTGGCCAACATCTGATGTTTCTGACCGAGCTGAGCCACATGAAATCCAATTTCAACCACATTGATTGTGGTTTTGGGGTTAACTGCAGCTGGAGTCAGATTCCCCACCAGGTTTGATTAGATCTGTGCCCTTATTTTACTCCTCATTCCTGATTTGCTTCTTGATCATGTCACTTACCAAATGTTCCATAAAAGCCTCTTGGTCCACATGTGCCCACACCATATTTCTTTAGTGATGCCAGAGCTTTTTGCTGCACACAAGTGAAAAAATACCTCCATTAATGCACTGATTCCACTCATTCTGACACAATAATCATTCAAAACAATTTTAACATATATTGACTGTAAATGAAATACACACACACCTTAATCTGTTCATGATCCAGGAGTCCCAGGAAGTTGAAAGATGCAAAGTTGATGCACTCTCTTCCATTGACTATAATTCTGTGGCTGGGAGGTCTGTAACAGGAAATAAAAGCTCTACCTCTCCATGTGTGGCCTTATCACAAATATAGCTCCAATGGAATCTATCAATAGTATTTAGAAGCTTATTTCTCAATCAAGCCAAGATGATTCCGTAAAAACAACATTTGAAAAGGAGGCATTCAGTGAAACAAGTGAATGTTCCTGTTCATGTGTGTCACCCCGACACAAATCATCCTCTATCTTCACACCACATTCAGCCTGAAGTTAGAGGATGATGTTCAAAGGTCCTCACTAGGTGGAAGGTCTCCCCTGACTTTAAATGGACCTTTGAATGATTGAGTTAAGTTCAAGTTACAGGTCAACTGACCACAGCCAGCTGTGTTGAGAGTGCAGCAGCACCACAGGAGTGGCTCTTACCCAGTGACAACATCATATTTGACAGAGGGCTGCTGTTTGGATGGAAGAGGAGCAATCAGAGGTTCTGGCTGCCACTCCTCGATCAGCTCTTCTTTCTCCTGAAACACAGAAAAGCTGGTGATTAACTGCAGGCTAGTCCTTTCATTTTCTACTCAACTGGGGGGGTTGACCAGCTGGTACCAGGTGCAGGTCTAAACCAGTCACATCAACAGCAGCTCTTAGCCAACCTTCTGCTGTGCTTTGACATTTCACTGTAGCCTTTGTGTAATGTTTCCAGCCTGGCCTTTCCCAAAGCTGACATCAGTCCCGTTGCCCAGTTTCTGACCTTCTACAGTAATGGACGTTCTCCTGAGCTGCTCTCAGATGGTGCTGAATGACACGAGCCACAAGGTACCGCCTCGTCCTACAAGTAGTGACAGGGGCACAAGCAGAACACGACCCAGGAATGATGATGGGAGAGCATCAGAATTACAATTCAGACTCTTTGCCTCTACACTGAAAGTGTAACTGGGGCCGTTCTACTCCTCTGGACATCTCTGAGATGTTTCAATCAATCAATCAATCAATCACTCTTTAGTTATATAGTGTCTGTTACAATCAAAACTGTCTCTAGACCCTTCACAGAATCCCAGGGCCTGACCCCCAACAAGCAACAGTGGCAAGAAAAACTCCCCTTTAACAGGAAGAAACCTTGAGCAGGACCAGGCTCATATAGGGGGACCCTCTGCTAGTGGGAGGAGGAGGAGGAGGAGGAGAGGAAAGGAGAGGATAGGAGTTTCTAAGCTTTGACTGAAGCTACCATCTGTGGTAAATTTAATTGCTTGGACGTGATAGGTGCCGACATGGTGGTGCAGTGGTCAGCACCACCCCCTCATGGGTTCTCCCCAGTTCTATGGGTCAGTGTGGAATCCTTCCAGATAATCGAGCTTCCTTTCACAGTTCAGAGACATGCATTTGGTGAACTGGTGACCATAAATTCAATGCTGCACAGTGGACACAGTGGAAGTTTGGAACAACCAGGACTCTTCCAGAGCTGCCTGTCTGACAAACTGAGAAAATCTGGAGAAAAGGGTCTCAGTAAGACCTGACCAAGAATCCAAGGTCACCGAGGCCACTCCACCAATCTGAGCCCAGATAGAAGCTTCTCCTCAGGAGACGACTTAGGAAAACATCTGAAGAA
Organism: Takifugu flavidus; assembly: GCF_003711565.1. Classification (NCBI taxonomy): domain Eukaryota; kingdom Metazoa; phylum Chordata; class Actinopteri; order Tetraodontiformes; family Tetraodontidae; genus Takifugu; species Takifugu flavidus. The sequence goes on along the minus strand of NC_079539.1, from coordinate 10,750,326 downwards.
AGCTTCTATGGCCTGATAGAACAGTGAAGCTGCTCCAGCAGAGTCAGCACTGATGGTGCACATCGGATGGTGCACCCTGATCATTTAGCACAACAATGGATCAATGTGATGAAAGTTTGCAACCGTTCTGACTGCGCTTCTTGATAAATAGAATTTAAACAAGTTATCCCAACAAAGTGTGAGGCTGAACACGGCTGAAGACATTTCCTCTAATAAAAAACTGTGGCCTGAGCTTGCAACGTTATGTTGAGGACGGCCGTCTTTACCTTCTCTGTCAGTTTAGAGGTCTCGTGGAGTTTGTACGTCTTCGAGAAGAGAAGCCTAAAAATCCAGAGGATGAGGATGCCCTCCAGAATCAGGTGATAGGCAGGAGCCTGAGGAAGACATTCAGATGTGGATCATTCACATTCACAACACATTTGTAAGGGAGGGCTGAACAGTGACAGCTGCTTGTTGTTCTACTCCGCTCAGCTCAGAATTAAAGCAAAAAGTCCATCAAACAATAGCACACAGAAGCAGCTGCAGTGGTCCTCATACACAGAATAACCAGCCCATTTTCCTGCCTGATATACATTAAGCTAGTTAACTAGGGTCAGCCACATGACTGTACCCTGTCAAATACCCCCTGATGCTGAGTGGAGCTGAGTGGTTTGGTCGGTATGGACCAGCACACCTGTGGTCACTGTAGGCCTGGACAGACAGACAGACAGGGTCGAACACCTGGACACAGGTGCAGGAGCAGCTCCATCCCTCCCGAGTGTCTGAATGCGGAAGTCCAAAGCCGGACTGTTTCAGCAGTCTGGTCCCAACACCGGCTACAACTACAGGCGGTAACTCAAGTGGACCATTAAGCACCGGGAACCTAAAGTGACCATACTCGAGGACAACGGCTCCGCTACAAAAGGCATATATTATATTACAGACGCAGACGTTAATAGAAATATACGGAACATGATATACCAAATATAACAGAAAATGAAAACGTCTCGTCTTTGTGCCTTTATATCAACTGGAAACACGTGAAAACATGTTAAAAGTTGGGGGGGAGCCCTTCTGGTCGGATAACTCGTGACCCACGTTAAAACAGCCCCACAGAGGCAGCAGCACCGGGCCAGACCCCCATCGGCCGACTGCACTGGGCAGCTACTCACCTCATAAAACGCTTGAACCATTTCCACCAACACCCACTGCTGCCCGGACGACATGATTATTCTACCCAGGACGGGCTCCAGCACCGGACGAGGAAATGTAGGCGCAGCTTGGTGACGTCACGCGTCAGTTTGCGGAAGAGCGCGGGGAGATTAAAACCCGGAAGTGTTGCTGAGCCGCTGCTCTTAGACGTGATTCAATAATTAACAAGCTGCGACACAAAGTGGATGCAGAATTCCACTCTTTTCCTGCCAAAACACGCTGGGTTGTCCCAAACTTAACTTTCTCGGCTGGAACTATCGCAATGGGACAGGCCTCACTGTCCCGACGGCGTCAGCAGCTGGCCCCGCCCATCCCAGGAGCCGAACTGGGGAAGAAGCTCTGCTGTCTGTCTGTCTGTCTGTCTGTCTGTCTGTCTGTCTGTCCAGTCTCCTATGGTGAAGAAGAGAACATAATTAACCCAAAGACCAGCAATTGGCTTTGATTTTAGGTACATCAAACGTCAAGGTCTCTCCAGAATCCAGAACATCACTAACATTTAATCATTGGTTCCTTGGCTCATTAAAATCTGTTCCAAAAGATGTTTTGAGGACTTTCAATCAGGATGTAGAGCTCATCATAGTAGAGAAACACGATGTCAAAGTCATATATGACCTTACAGCATCCGATAAAGGCCTGATGTCTGTTCTTGTCCTGCTGGACCTCAGTGCTGCTCCGGACACAGGTGACCATCGCTGATGTCTATTCAATCAATCAATCAATCAATCAATCAATCAATCAATCAATCAATCAATCAATCACTCTTTAGTTATATAGCATCTGTTACAATCAAAATTGTTTCCAGGCACTTTCCAGAATCCCAGGGTCTGGACCCCCAACAAGCAACAGTGGCAGGAAAAACTCCCCTTTAACAGGAAGAAACCTTGAGCAGGACCAGGCTCATATAGGGGGACCCTCCTGCTGATGGGGGGGCTGGGTAGAGAGAGAGGAGAGGGGGGAGGACAGGTAGAGGAGAAAATAGGTAGAGCATAGAAGTACATACAGAAATACATTATATTAAGTAAAGTGAGCTGCCGGTAGAGTCGAGTTGAGTGGGTCAGCGGGGTCGGAGGTCAATAGGTCAGCATGTACAGTAGCTCTGAAGACGGTGATACCTGTAGATGAATACAGCAACTGTAATCCCAGGCTCATGTAATACATGAGCCTGGTCCTGCTCAAGGTTTCTTCCTGTTAAAGGGGAGTTTTTCTTGCCACTGTTGCTTGTTGGGGGTCAGGCCCCGAGATTCTGTAAAGGGGCTAGAAACAATTTGTTTTGTAACAGATAATATATAGATAAAGATTGATTGATTGCTTGCTTGCTTGCTTGATTGATTGCTTGCTTGCTTGATTGATTGATTGATTGATTGATTGATTGATTGATTGATTGATTGATTGATTTTGGGCTCTAAGTGAAATTTATTTGATTAAAAGTGTTGATTCAATGAAAATGAAGACGTGAAGCCCGGTGATGGTTAGTCAAAGGTTATCCATTAACAGCTCCAGTAGCTCAAAGTCCTTAATGAGGGATTTACAGCCCTCTACAACAAGGAAGGTCCATCTGAAGATCACCCCTGGGGGACAATTAATCATTCAGGGCCCCGGACAGATGTCCTCACGAATAACGACCCTGAAGTAGGGGGACCTGTCCTCTATGCTTTTTGATGGTGGAGGAAGCCAGAGACACACATACCAACTCAGAGGCCCGTGTGACCTCCAGCACACAACCTTTGTGCTGTGAGGCAGCACTAGCCATGGCGCCACCGTGATATGATGGCAGCAGTAGTATTGTGTGTAGCTATGAGCTGGCGCTTAAATTAATCTGGAAAGATGGAAATTGTGTTTTATTAAGAAACCAGTGAGAGGCTCTGACTGCACTGGCAGCCAGTCCTGACTGGTGCACCAAGTCAGCTGCCCACAATGGGTTTGACGGGTGGGTTGGGGGTGGTGGTGGATGGGATGGGGGTCTTGCTGGGCAGGGGTAGATGGGAGGAGGGGTGGTGCAGATACTTATTTTCAGAGGTAAAGTCCAATTTTTTTCAAAAACTTTATCATTTAAGGCCAAAATCCTCCAGATGCATCCTTTGATGTAACCTGCAGCCTTCACTGACCGCCTATCAGAACCCGTGACGTCACAGCAGGCGCAGGACCCGATCGCCCCCCACACCCCCACCTACCCACCCCCAACTCGCCCAACAAACCCGCTGTGGGCAGGCAGCAGTAACGGACATAACGCTGCAGGTATATTAAACCTTTAGCCCACCGACGTTGGTTCCGTTGAGGCGCGAGTTTTCCCACCGATTCCCAAAGAGGTGAAAAGGGTCGCGACGGAAACCCCGCTCGCCCTGCTGGGTAAGCATGCTAGCTAGCCTGCGCTAGCTCCACTAGCTGCGGACTCGGGGAGGTTTAGCACCTATGTGGGGTAGAAATGTGTAAAAGCAGGCATCGCTGGATGCTCCTGTGTCTTAAATGTCTTTTACAAGTGTTGCAGTCTCCAAACGGTCCGAGCAGAAGAGGGTTTTGCTAACCGGGATGCTAACGCGCGGTCGTGTAATCGGAGCCTTGTTTTGATGTTTCTGCCTTCGTATCCGATGGTGTCCTTAATGTCACTGTTGCATTTGCACCGTCACACATGTCGGACGGCTGCAGGACATCGTCCCAGGTGTACTCGTGTTATTTTAACACGGTCACAGGTGGACTCAGGTGTGGATGCTACTTGGTTAGCTGGGTTATGTTTTCATGCTACAGGTTAGTGTTTAAAGCTGATTCGCTTTACTTCACCTTCAACCTTTCAAACTATAGTTTGACTCCTGATGTATTACACTATTGGTGATGGCAGGTAGATATTTATAATTTGCCCATAATTTGTAAATGGTTACATTTCAAATGGTTAAAGTTACGGTTGTTTTGATCGGTGTCTCTCTGCTACCGCTCCTGTTTCTCCAGAACTCTGCAAACATGCCCGAGGTCCGGGAGCTGTCCGAAGCTCTGTCAGAGATGTCCATGGACCCAATCACAGGAGTCGGAGTGGTGGCCTCTCGGAACAGAGCCCCCACTGGATACGATGTGGTAAGAAGCTAAAGACCACTCAGGACACACAGATAACCCATCTGTCCCCGTGGAAAGTACTGGATCATCCACGGACAAAGCAGCCTTTGGACATGCCTGTCCTTGTGGACGGAAGCGTCATCTCCAGATGATGTTATCATATGCACATAACGAGACAGACAAGGCAGAATCTGTTGTGTCCTGCTGAGGAGACACGTCCTCAGTCTTCATCAGAGCTAAAGGTTGTGGTTTTATTAACGTCCCTCGTGCTGGACCTGGTCTGTGACCTGTTCACAAGCCTTGTCCACATGACAGAATGGAGCAGGTACCTAGTCCGCTGGACAGTTTGTCCCTTCATACAGAAGCCGGTGTGTCCTATTCAGTGACACCAGTTGTATGGGTGATGAGCCCCTCTTACTGTTTTCCAGGTTTCTACTACGACAGATGGCCTTGATGCCGACCTCTGGAAAGATGGGCTTTTTAAATCCAAGGTGACCCGTTACCTGTGCTTCACCAGGGTGTTCTCTAAAGAAAATGTAAGTCAGGTGTCCTCTGAAGAGCAGGTGTATGTGAAGACCTCCAGATGTTGTCAGTCTCCTTGTGGGATCATACCAAAGCTTTACACTGTCAGTGTTTCCATGGATCTGGAGCCACCAACTTGTTTGTTTGCTTGCCTACCTGCAGAGCCACTTGGGCAACGTTCTAGTGGACATGAAGCTGATTGATATCAAGGATACTCTACCTGTGGGCTTCATCCCCATCCAGGAGACAGTCGACACACGTATGTAATTCCATAAAGTCCTCAGCAGCCCCACACGTGCTAATACTCTCAAAATAAAGATTCAGCTGGGGGTTTTCCTGTCCATCACAAATGAAGAGCCACGTTGCAGTAGACTGACTCTCGGTTCTCCCCTTTAGAGGAGCAGGCCTTCAGGAAAAGGAGACTTTGCATCAAGTTTATTCCTCGTGACTCCACCGAGGCAGCCATTTGTGACATTCGTATCCTGGGACGCTCCAAACAGGCCCCGCCCCAGTACACATTTATAGGGTGAGCCGCTCACGTGTAGCTGTGTGGCAATGTCTCTGCTGCTCCTGGATCTGTGCACACTTTCCGAGGACTCGCACGTTGATACAGGTGGTGTGTGGTTTCACATGCAGTACTGGAGTCTAACAGCAGGGGGCAACAGCGTTAAGACGGTTGTCCAACGAAACAAAAACTCATATTTCATGACATTGATTTTTTTTTTAGGTGTTATTAATACATTTGACCTTAATATAATAGATGGATCTGCTCACCTTCAGAGCAATGCAGCACATTTGATGGGAATTAAGCTGCTAGTCGTTAGCATCTGGTTTTAGTCCTTTCCAAGTGAAGGAGGCTCAGCTGTGTGGTGCGGTCCACCACTGATCCTGGACCTGAGAGAAGGGATAGTGGCATCACCAGCAGAACCTCCTTTGGAGTTAGACAAAAATCTGGGTACTTGTTGCATTTCCGGGTCGTCCAGGTCATGACTCAATGTTTAAGAAATGATGATGAAGAACAAGCTGACAGCATCTGTCAGTCAGCTGCTGCTACAGCCAAGAATTGCGGTATTACTTTCATTATAAGATAGTAATAATGTGCTGTCAGACGGTGACAGACCCAAGTCTGATAGTCACGATGCTTCTGCGCTGTTTGACAGAGAGCTGAACAACATGGGGATCTGGTATCGTATGGGCACGGTACCTCGGGCCCAGGACTCTGTGCAGACTCCAACCACCCTCAACCTGCAGAACGTGATCTCCAGCCCACAGCCGGCTCCAGCTCCAGCTCCAGCTCTGCCCAAGTAGGTCCTCGCGCTGCGCGTTAGCCTGAATTTACAGGACCGTGTCTGAGTTCCACCAAGCAGATGCTTGTTTTTATAGGCACATTTCTATGACTCTGCCGGCCAGCTTCAGAGGCAAGAACACCACCAGACCAGACTACGAGCACCAGAACTCCAACCTTTATGCTATCTCAGGTTAGAACCTCTCGTCTGAAGTGCTTTTGGCTTTTGTTGTGCTGGAGTGAAGAGTTGAGGTCAGGCTGATTGATGGCACCATGTTTTCAGGTGGTGGTGGTTGTGGGGCGGCGGGGGTGGTGGTTGTGGGGGGTGTCTCTAAATTTAAAACTGAGTCACCTGGTATCCCTGAAGTGAGTGTAGTAGATGGAACAGTTACAGCAAACGAGAACAAGTCAGCTACATTCAGCACCACGAGGGACTTGAAGGTGATGAGGATTACTGGAAGAGAACCTTCTGAGAGGACACGAGGGTCCTGGGGGGGTCAGGATGTGTCACTGATACTTGCCCTCAGGTTCCATCCTGTAAAAACACCATCACCTTTCTACATGTCCAGTAAGCTGTGACTGTCTCTTGCAGCCATGGATGGAGTTCCCTTTGTGATCTCGGAGAAGTTTGCCTGTGCCTCATCTGAAGTAAGTGATGGTTGGTCTGAGCAGTACTGGATGAGGGTCCTGAGTCATCCTCATGGTGCTGGGTTCCTCCCAGTACTCTCCAACAGTTATCATCACCTAACTCTGTGTGTCTGTGTGTCTGTGTGTGTGTGTGTGTGTGTGTGTGTGTGTGAAGCTGCAGCAGGTGGATCTGATGGGAATCACCATCAAGTCACTGGCTGAAATTGAGAAAGAGGTGAGTCTCTTTGTTCACCACACGGGTCATTTGACTCCTTTCACCTGTTCAGTGGGGTTATGTGTGTGTATATTCATATCCTGAACCCTGTCTTGGCTATAATGTAATAATGTAATACTGCCCAGAGATCTGAAAAAAATCAGTATTCTGTTTTAGCTAGTAATGTATACAGTAGGACCTCTACTTACAAACGTCTCTACATGTGGAATTTTCAGGTTACAAAACGTCTCAATGGTAAAATATTTCCTCTTGTTACGAAAGAAATTTCAGGATACGAAAGGAAAAAATACGCTACCGCTGCTACTTGCAGCTCGTGGAGTTTAGCGAACGTAAACATGCTTGTAGCTGCTCTGCCATTGGCTATCGCCTAGCATCTTCCTGTCATCCCATTGGCTAGGAGGGACGTCAAAATGTACAAGTTTGTGTGTATCCCAGCGTCGCCTTCGTTTAACTTTTATTTATTGTGGGTGTTGATATGTTTGTCCATTAGATGGCGCTGTTACCACGAGTGTTAACGTTCGTTGCTAGTAATGACAGCTAATGTAAGATTAGCCTGTAATAAAGTTCATTTTGTACCTGGAGAAGCCTCGCACTGAATTCCTACAGTTATTGTGCGGTAATCTAATTGTAACATGTATTTGTTACATGTTTCGATGCATTTTTATGATTTATAAAAAAATTATGTCCAAATTTTTGGGGGCTTGGAACGGATTAGGGCATTTACATGGAAAACGCATCTCTACTTATGTAATTTTCAGGTTACGAAACAACTTCCAGAACCAATTAATTTTGTAAGTAGAGGTTCCACTGTACTGTTATTTTCGTAATAACTGTTACCAGTTAGCCTTATAACACCCAATAATAATAATACATTAAAGCAGAATTATACAGGGAATTTATGTCAAAGTAAATCTGACCCCTTCAGTCCAAAACTTGATCCCTGGTACAGAACCTGATCCCAGTCCAGCTGTTATTGTGATGCAGGGTGACCGAGGCTTCTAAGAGCCCTCCTTTATTTGACTTCCTGTGTCAGTATGATTACAGTTTCCGCACAGAGCATAGTGCAGCAGCTCGCCTCCCTCCCAGCCCCACACGAACCTCCCTGAGCTCTGAGGCCTGAAGACCACCCCTGGAGAACGCGCCTCCCTATGGAGGCCATCAAGAGAAGTGGAGAACAACTGTAATGATCCTCCGAGTGGCTGCAATGAGAAGAAGAACAAAAACTGATACTGTGAGCATCATTTCTTAACTTGTCTGATAGTTCCGACTGCTGTTCTTCCTGTGATCCACCTGTGGAGGACACACCTGACGGTCTGTCCTGATACAGGATATCGTCGACGTATTGGAAACCCAGAAGTTCAAAGCAGCGGGATGTGATTGGGCCTTGGTTTTATGTGTGTTTTGTATTTTTCAATGTGAAGAGATTCTTAATGAATGCAACGTCCTGGTGTGCAGGGACCCCCAGGATGTCCCGGCACATGGTGGCGTTTGGCCTCGTCTGTGTGTTTTTCTTGTGCTGATCACTGTTTGCCACCTGTCTTCTTTGAGCCATCACTAATTCCAACCACTATTAGTATTTGTCAGGTTTGGGTCAGTGCTAAACCTGTGGTACAGAAACAGACACCTTTTCTGTCTGCATTTGACTTTTGACCTTCCAGCTGTTGCAGTAGGTTTACTGATGTACACAGTTGTCCGATTTAGGTCCAGTTCTGCCTCTAAACCCCACAGCCTGACGCCTGAGCGGAGTGTTATTTATCTGTGGCAAGAGAAAATTTCTGGAAGAAACCTGGAGCAGGACCAGGTTCACGTAAACCATTGGGGGGGTGACAGACAGCAGGATGTTCTCCACAGGTTCTCCAGACTGTCTCACATCTGTGACACGTGCTGAGAGGGAACCTGGAGACCAGGACACCAGTCTCACCATTCTTGTGGATGCCACTGGTACCAGGCTGTGAGCTCAGGTCTTACTGGTTTTACCTCTCCTCACCTGGGGACTCTGGGAGGACAGCAGCAAATGGACAGTCTTGTTCTGGACTTGTCCCCTTGGTTTGGGAGGCTGGAGTTTTATGTACACTGTCCCCGTGTAAATAAAGACATACAGCATTTCCTTTTCACGTTTTGCATTATAGTTTTGTAACGCTGGTCAGCTCTGTAACCATTTCATCCATGTCTGTTACACTATTGTTATGGATTTTTAATAAAGGAGATACAAAGAACACACTGTTGTTTGACTCTTGAGGTTTCTTTACGCAGTGCTGGGGTCAATCAAACCAATATTCAATAAGAATGTAAGTAGTCCACCTGAACCAGGTGAGGAGGCAAGTGATTGAGCCAGGAGGCCAGAGTCCAAGGGCTGAGTACAGTGGGGCCTGAATATTGCTCTGAGCAGATAGCTGATAGCTTCACACTAGCAGAGGTCCACCAAACCCTCCTGCTACACACTTTGACCTTACCGGAGACACGTTGAGGGTCCTGACCACTGACCTCATAACACTTTTGCAGTGACTGCACCACTGCCTCTTGGGCTGCAAATACTAAGGAAGAATCGAGCAACTCCAGGCCATGCTTCCCAAAAAGGTCTCAGTGATATCTATGGATGTCTCCCCTAACACGCCAGGGACCTGAACAGCCACACCAGCAGAAGGGTCCTTAACCACCAAAACTGTGTAGCACCTCATCACCAAGTAGCCACTGTAACGAAAAACCCTGAGCGTGGTGGTAGGATCAAAGTTCCTCTTGACCACAAGAGTGTTATGGACATTATGGAACCAGTATCCACCAAGCGAGCTCCATCCTACCTGGAGGAGCTAGTGACACATTTAGATTAGACTTTCCTCTTTGAAAGAGCTGATAGTCAGTAATTCTGTAGTTCCAGTTACTTTATTATCATAGTCAGACTAATTATGATACTTAGAGGGTCGTCTAATTATTAGGTTAACATCTTAGTTATGCTGCTATAGGCCAAGGCTGCCGGGGTCCAGAAACATGATCACCTGATCACCAGGCTGCTGGAACCCTGCTGGTCTGCCTCGTCACCTGACAGGTGCTTTTGCTGTAGATTTTTCAGCCTGGGGGGGCTGGTATCAGAAATAAAGTCCCAACTGAATAAATTATTCACTGACAGAAAATCTTCTAGGTCCAAAAGGAGAAGAAGAGGAGACCAGGAAAGTTAAGTCCAGAGAACTTTTATTGTCACAGTCTTTTATTGTCCAGTCGTGCACACCTGTGTCTTCCTCTACTAAAGGACCGCGGTCAGCTCTTTAAATATCAACGCTTTATTTCAGTCCAAAACTTGCTGTTACACCAAGAGAAGTTTCTATGGTACTGTATGTGTTGCAAGACGGTGCTAGAAGGTTACTCAGCTCTGCCTTGACAGGTTGTGATATTTAACACTAATCGATTAGAAACATAATCCACAGATAGTTTGTTCTCTGTAGGAGAAATATATATCAAATAATACACATCAGAAAACTACTGGGGTGTTCCACCTGTCAGGCCCAATCTGACAAAACACAGATGAAACAATATTCTGATGATATCTTACTGTTGTGTTGGCCTAAATAACTTCTTACACATGAAAATCAGCCCTGCTTTTATAGTAAATAGTATAGTAAATATTCAGAAAGTACTGACTGATAATGTTAAACTGTCATCAATCGTCTCTTAATATTAGCCAAATTCCATATTCACTGTATAAAGTTTTCAGTCAAAGCCCATCCGTTGATGTAGACAATGTTTTGTCATATTTAGTAGACTGGAAACAAAGAAATCCAAAAGCTGTAAAAGTCATTTTATCTCAAATGTAACATTATTTCATCCTGACATGTAATAGTTTTGTACAGATTTAATGAATAATAATAAGTGTTGAGGATCAGGGTGTTGGTGGTCCGTTAGGTGCTGCCTGGTGTCCAGCCTCCATCCTCTTTCAGACATTGTGTAAAAACTCCACTCATCAGGCACCAAGTCCTCAGGTTCACCATCAAGAGTCCTGGTAGTTTGAACACAGGAGAAGCTTAGAAAAGGCTTCAGGAAAGAAACCTGTATATACCTATTTTAGTTATTAATGAATCTCAAGGGATCAGCTCGGTTGTGAAATGGACCAGCAGCAGTGTCACCCAGAACAGTCTCATTCAGAGCAGTACCACCAGGAACAGCCTCCCCAGTAACAGACACCAGGAACAGCCTCCCCAGGAACAGACACCAGGAACAGCTTCCCCAGTAACAGTCACCAGGAAAAGCCTCCCCAGTAACATCATCACCAGGAACAGCCTCCCCAGTAACAGCCTCCTCAGTATCAGTCACCAGGAACAGCCTCCCCAGTATCAGTCACCAGGAACAGCCTCCCCAGTAACAGTCACCAGGAACAGCCTCCCCAGGAAGTCACCAGGAACATCCTCCCCAGTAACAGTCACCAGGAACAGCCTCTTCAGTAACAGTCACCAGGAACAGCCTCTTCAGTAACAGTCACCAGGAACAGCCTCTTCGGTAACACCATCACCAGGAACAGCCTCCCCAGTAACAGTCACCAGGAACAGCCTCCCCAGTAACAGTCACCAGGACATAACTTATCGTGCCTGTGGTGATCTGGTGTGTGCAACCTTGCCCTCCCGTTGTGTCTTTTCTCATTGTGCAGATCTGAAACAGAACAGCTGTTTTTTCCTTCTTTGAACTCGGTGTCCTGGTCAGGTCGGATGTCAGAGCAGCTGATTGTTATAGAGGAAATCATTCGTCACACTTCTTTAAAACACTCTTTATTGCTTAGTCATCTGGTCATTGACAACGTGCTACTCTTTATATCAGAACAAAGCTGGACTTTCAGCACGTTGGATCAGAAATCCTACAGTTCTTTTCTGAAGATGCTTTGCAAGCACAAAATCATCATTGGTGACGATATAAACGTGATAAAAACGATATTTTCCACTGCCACCATGCTGCCGCCAGGGTGGGCCTCGCTCTGCTCCATGAGATGCTCACCTGTTTAACCACATCCCTCATGTTTGTGTGAAGGTGTCTCATCACCTCCTGCTGCCTCCCTGAGGACTGTCCTCCTCACTGTGCTGCACCAGACGGAGGAGAACCAGCATCAGCCGTGTCCCCCGTCCTGTGTAGATGCTGGGACGCGTCCAGCTTGAGCTGCTGCCACTGGGCAGGAATCATCCAACCAAAGTGCTTTAGAATCAGGCAATAAGGAGCTGACAGGAGGAGGCCTCCTCCATCCATGAGGACACGACCTGACTAAAGGATGGTCCTCAGTCGATGGCCGACATCCTGGGTCATGCTCAGACTCACAATCCTGTTGGGAGCATCGATGGAATACGGATACGGGAGATAAGCCACTAAATTACTGTTCACACTGGGAAAGAAAAACAAACCCCGACCAGATTAGGGTGAAACAACCAGCCGCTGCAGTGTTTAGAACATGAACATGGAACCAACAGTCAGACTGCTACTCCTGACCTTTTGACCTCTCTGTTGAGGTACTTTTAATTAAAAAAAAGAAGTTTTTGTTCAACATAAGAACCGTCCACATCAAACGACAGGAATGGATAACAGAGGGGGGAGGCGTTAACACACAGTTAAATGTTGTCATCCTGACATCTGGGACTTTAATTAGAGCTGGAAAAAGATCTTTACATTTCTCAACTTTTAAAGAAACTATGAGAAAAAAATCATGGAGTTCATTTATGGTGAATTGTAGACAGTTTTAGCTGAACCCTGTAGCATAACACACACATCATCAATTAAATAGAATTACCCAGAATCCTCCTGCATTAAGCAGAAAGAAGAATCTTAGTGTTCTGTGTGCAGCAGAGACGACTGCACGCTGGACACATGTTCAACATTTCATGCTGGACAGCCCACAAACCCCTCAGCAACGGTCTCTACTGGATAAAAACTGTCCAACAAAGATAAATCCATCTTCATTCTTTGGTTTTCCCGTCTGATGACCTATCCTGACGTTCTGCAGGTCGGCTCCACAGCGCCAGATCTGTCAAAGCGTGGCGCCAGCCAGAGGAAGCTGCATGAAGAGGATGGAGTGCACTGGAGAGGTGGGACAGCTGATGGTCATCTCTCATCATCTCTCCGTGTATTCTGGTCAGTGTCTGGAAGAACTTCTGCTAAAAGCTGCTCCCCTTCAGGCTGAGGAAGTTCAGTCCCACCCTGAGGTTGGATCCAGAGTTGTAGTGTTGTGATGGAGAAGCACTTCCACCGAACCCAGTCCCACCATTAACCCTTCCAACAGGTGAAGACACACACCAGTTGGAAGCAATTCCCAAACTACTGAATATCAAAATGATTCCTGGTTATTCCACGTCTATTGATATCAATCACACCTAGAAAAACTACAATACAGTAAAGTCATGAGCCTTTACTTATAAAACACACACACACACACACACACACACACACACACACACACACACACACCACACACACACACACACACACACACACACTAAACTGGTGAGACAGACAATATTTACACTTATAATAAAGAAGTCCATCATGTCACAGTTTGGGAAGTCTCCTGTCAACAGACAGATGAGCCTCCACTCAGTGACGGACATGTTCACAGTATTTGTCCACCACCTCAGAGGACATCGCAGGTCGGTGGGACAGACTGGTTTGATGGGAGTAAAGGAAGCAGCACAGCCTGTCCAACACCGAGAAGCAGTCATCCCCTTCTACACGTCCATCCACTCACTCACCCACTCACTCAAAGAAATGAAAGAATCAGCAACACATCCCAGCTGCGCTCATGCAGCAGAGCCAGCAGCATCTTCACCATGGAACGTTCTCCACTGGAGTCTCAGCCCAGCAGCGCCAAGCGGACGCGCGTGTCCCAACGGCTGTGAAGAGGCTCAGAGGCTGGTTCACTCCACACAGTCTTAGAACAGGAAAAATGCACACGAATGAAACGAGCCTGTGGAGAAGACGGAGCAGGCGGCCTCCGGCTGGCCTTCCTCGGTGGCCGTCAGCCTCTCTGTCCGTAGTTTACCTCCTGTCCATCATTGGTCTCCATCGGATCGTCTTTGAAGTTCTCACAATGTTCCATCACTTTGCTGAAGGACATAAAAAACATCCAGACTGTGATTCACTAGACAGCCTGAGTAAGACAGACAGGCAGAGGGACAGGCAGACAGGCAGAGGGACAGGCAGACAGGCAGAGGGACAGGCAGGCGTCCTGCAGAGGTTTATGGAGCTACAATTAATACCAACTCTGTGTGCATGTGTGTGTGGTAAATGGCTGCAGGATAATACTGCGTTCCCCATTTGTATGGGAAGTGGGATTTTCAGAGTTCCAACTGGAACGCCCCCGAAGGTGGATTTGCTACTCAGGAAGTGGGAGATTCCTCATGGGCCTGAGGTGCCCCTCAAAGATGCCTCCCTCCCCCCAACTCAGAGCTTCTGAGGTAAATGGAACGCACCACAGAGGACTTTTTCCTCCTCACACATTTGCAGGGAGAAGACAAGACTTGATGGTACCTGGCCATGTCCTTTGTCTCTGGCTGGGAGCTCTCCAGTTCCAGAACCTTCTCCAGAAGCCTGACTCCTCCTTCCTTTATCAGCAGGGGACAGTACTTGTTAGCTGCAGATGGGGAGAATGAGGAGCTCAGTTTAGAGCTTTCACGAATGCAAACTGGTGATAATCTGTATGTGGCTATAAGAGGCAGCAGATTACAGCTTTATATATAAATATATGTCCAGGTTATGAGGTTCATGGCTTCTGAGCTGCAGGTACTCACGGTAAACCGACACCAGGTTGTAGAGAGCCCACGTGGCCCAGTGTTGACTGACAGGCGAGATGCTCTGAGGCAGCAGCCGCAGGATGGGCTCAAACGACCTGAGAGGTCAAAGTCAGACTCAGCAGGTAGGACAAGGACAACACCTCCTCACAGGCGTGTTCCTCTGAGAAATGACACCTGCACACAGACTGTTCCTACTGCTACACGGAGGGAACGCGCTGAGCTCACCTGTAGTTGATGTTGCGGCGTGAGCTGACATCCCAGCTTTGGATGGCGTCCCACATCTTCTCCATCACCCTGTCCCTCTGGGGTTCCTCCATCGACCACACCTCAGGGCCGTCAAACATGATGTGCGAAAGCACGCCGCAGGCGTTGTATGACACCTCGATCCCATCAGCCTTGCTGTCCAGAAGGTTACTGAGAAGGTGAGAAACAGATGCAACAAACATCTGTTAGAAACCAGATGGAGTCTACCAAGGACAAGTTCTCACACTACAGGAACGTGTCATTCCTGGAGATCTAAGTGGCCCTTTAGCTTTCCGGACCAAGTAACCCCTGAAGGAGATCACCAGCTGGACTCATTTCTGCTCCGCTTGAGATTCAGGTGATCAGGTGTTCTAATAAATTCAGGACCTCAGAAATCTCAAGAACTTACGTGAATACAGTGATGAACTGTGGCGTCAGCAGCTGTGGCCTCAACGCTCTGACTTCCGCAACGTTACCCAAAAGTCCCAACATGTTTCGGTGAAGTTCCTGCTTGTCTGGAAACTCCTGCAGGCAAGTCACACGAGGTTTACGGCAGAAAATACAAATGAAGGACAGTTTATTCCTGAAGAAGCTCATCACTGACCTCCAGACACTCCAGGAAGAGACTCATGCCGTGACAGTTGAGAAACATCTGACAGTTGTCAGGCGTCTCATCTGTGATGTTCCACAAAGCACTCCAGGAGAACTCCATCACCTGGTCACACTGAAGGACATGAAGAGCAGGCATGACTGTGCGTCTGACCACTGCCTGGCCCCCAGTGTCTGAAGGAACCAGGCTGCCTTTCCACGCCTCCCTCAGGACATTTACGCGCACATTTTAATCTGATAACTGAGGGGAGCCTGTTCTCCTTCTCGGCACTAGGTGGCGCTATGCATGGTTCAACACGTTATTACGGCCCCATTCTGGTGGACTTATTACGCAACAAGGACTGCCTTGCTGAAACGTCATGCTGAAGGCAATAATGTGTTATAGGAGCGTTACATAGTGACCAAGCTCCTGTGGTTCCTACATGTCAGACAGAGGCGGGGGGACGGGGACGGGGACGGGGACAGAGAGAGGGCTCATGGATTATTGCTGACTCACCACTCTGTCCTGCAGTTTCTTCTGGATTAAATTCAACATTGTCTGGAAGACAGAAAAGACTCATTTCAGCCCCACAGCAGCCAGCAGCTTAATGTAAAGGATCATATAGGTCAGGGGTGTCCAAACTACGGCCCGCGGGCCAACTGTGGGCCTTCGTCCATTTTTAATTGGCCCGCAAGACATTTTATAAATAGAATAGAATATGGCCCGTACTTCAATTTTGCTTGAGTGTATTGGACTTCTTAGTCTTAGCTTCTTAGAGGCTATATACCTAATTTCTTGTAAGTGGCCCAGCCCCTCCTATATTTTTATGTATTTGGCCCTCGGTGAAAAAAGTTTGGACACCCCTGATATAGGTCATCTGTGAGGAAGAGGGGCGGCTCGATGTCAAAACCCTCTCATGCTCATTTCTCACCCAGCAAGACAGCAGCTTTACATCCTCTTGAGTTGAATCCATATAAGTTAGAAAGGATCGGTCTTGGCTATCATGCATAACGCTAAATAAAAGCTGGACTGGTTACCTTGACAAATCCCATCTTTCCCACAGCTTCCTTGTGGTGATTATCCACCTGACAGACTAAAGCGTTGCACAGATGGACAGCAATCCTCTGGATGGACTCATCCTGCCTGGACGGTTCCAGGATCTTCAGCAGCAGCAGGTTGACCCGGCTGTACTGGAATTCCAGCTCCTCTGGAATACTGAAGTTACACAGAGTCAAGCAACAGTTCCGCTGGACCTGGAGTGAGAGAAGAAGAGAGCTGTAGCTAACCTGGGGAGAAGCTAGCAGCGCCTCCTTAAACACAACGCGCGCAAACACGCTACCCTCTGCCCCCCACTCCTCCTCCATCGAGTCAGACTTACAGTCACTTCCTGGTACTGCTCCATTCCATTCAGCACCACCTGGATGACCTCCCTGCGCAGCCGCACGCTCTGGTCGCAGCGGTACTCGGTGTTGGTCAGGTAGTAGAGGGCAGCGCTGCCCGTCACTTGGATGCTCTTATCGTACTTGTGGCACTTCAGCGCGGCGATGACGAGCTGATGAGGAAAAAGAGGAGCGTAAGAGGCCTCGGCTGCTGCAGCAGAACCAGAATACCTCACAGGACACACACGGGGCGTCCGCGCCTTAGCCTGGACCTACCTGCAGAGCTCGCAGCAGCTGGCTACAGTGCTGTATCCTGGCGATGTCGAACAGCTGATTGATGGCTCTGTGGGCCAGCTCAGGGCGAAACTCCATGTAAGCTTCAATGGCGTTCAAGACCTGCTCTTCATTCTTGGATCCGGTCACCTGAAGGAGCACAAGCGGCGGCTTCAGCTGGAGACAGTGATGCAAGCGCAGGCCTGGCTGAGAAAGGTCAGCAGAGGTCAGCGGCGTACCTTCTGAGCAGGGATGTGCGTCACGTTACAAAGACTGGTGTCGTATAAGCCCAGAAACTGCAGCGGCCTCCTCAGCTCCTGGAAAGGATAGATGCTGCTCTTGCACGGCTCAATGCTGAAAGAGAGGAGCGTTTGTTGGGAAGGTCCGACTCCATCTGGACGCAGCGCTCGCGGAAGGAGACCCACCTTGGACGACCCATCGCTTCCTCAAAGTGGGGAACAGTGCAGTTGTCCAGCATCATGTGACCAGAGATGTCCAGTGAGACCAGGTTCACCAGACGCTGCACGATGGACGTCAGGATCTTCCTGGTCATCTTGAACTTGAGGGAAGCACGTCTGCTCTCTCTCGATATGTCGAGATGTCTGGAGGGGATCATTATTATTCATTATCGACTCTGGCAGAACCCAGCGAAATAAAATACACGAGCAAGTGAGTCTGAGATGAAAGTGCCCTCATGCATTAGTGTGTGTGTGTGTGTGTGAGATGAGCCTCACCTGAGGTGGAGCAGCTCTACCACAGTGCTCACCAACTCTTCTGACAGGTCCACGTTGTAGAGCACCAGTGATGCCAGCCTGTCTTTCCACTGGGTGAGAAAAGCTGTTCCCAGCAGCTGAACATTGGCCAGCTCCAGTGAGGTGAGACACTTGAGGGGTTTCAGCAACGTCTCCACGTCCACCTCATCAGGAAGACCTTCTATGTTCAGCAGCCGGAGGCGGTTGAAGCCCTGGAAGTTAAAATCGGTTTCCAGCGCCTGTCTGGACACAGGACAGTCCTCGTCCTCGGTGTCCTCGCTGCAGGCCAGCGGGGCGCCTCTGCGGTAGAAGATATAACGACAGCCGAAGAGACAGAGAGACACCAAAGTCTCCCGGAAACACATGAGTGTTTTCAGGCTGCGTGACGACAGGCTGTTGCAGTAGGTGAGATTGAGCTCGATCAGGTCCTGTGAGAGGAAAAAAACCATCAGAGCAACAGAGCAGGAGCCCCCCCCCAGTCTGGAACACAGGCCCAAACCTTTGGCTAACCCCTCCTCCAGGATGCACTGTTAGCTCACGGCAGTCAGACAGGTAACTCGAGGCTGACTGTGAGGAATCGACTGGAATAAACTAAAATCCAACCCAGCACTCCCCCCTATCAGCTTCCCTGACTAACTCCCCCTCCTCCGTGGCAGTAGGAATATGCCCGACAAGCCCCACCCTAAAGAAGAAGCCATCAGAAGCATGACAGATCGCGGCTGCAGCGCAGCTAACGGTAGCCCAGAGGGCTGTTTAACGGCTATATCACCTCTGTAGGTGAGTTATCTGAACATACCAGCCATGACAGGTTCAAAGTGAAACTACAACTAGTAAATAGCAGAGAGCTCAGATCCCAGTGAAGCATGTGGAGCAGAAGCACCACGGCCTGTTGGATGATGACAACGGCTGCTCCGTTATGCATGTGGTAACAACAACCTTGCAGAGAGCCATGGGAAATGACAGAGCTCACATTACAACGACGACGTCACGGGTGCATCTGAAACCAGGGAATTGCAAGAGCCCACCTGTTTCCTAATGGCCTCCAGATCTTTGTCCCGCACAATGTCCTCTCTGAGCTGGACCCTAGTCAGTCTGGTACTTCTTGGGTCAGAGAACAGTTGAAAGAAGCTCTCCTCTGGTTCAAAGTTGTTGTCTGTATGGACCATCTCCATATATCTGCTCGAGAAATAGAAATACAATGAACCAAGCATGAAATCAAAACTGCTCAGACCTGAAAACGAATGCGGGTCACGAGAAATCAACTCATACTTCCTGTTACATACGTGCTCACGAGCTTGTCACAGATCTCACTGGGGAGAAAGATGTCTGAGCGCAGGGACAGCTTGTTCTTGAAGCCCTGATAACACATGGTCTTCCTCAGGTTCCTCAGGCAGAAGATCGTTGTCAGAGTCATGAGGCTGTCAGGGTCGTCTCCTGCCGGCGCTGCCATGGTGGCCTCTTCTGCTCCGGCCCAGATCCAAACAGGCCACTCAAGGGACCCTGAGAGACACGAAAAAGGATTAGGGCTCCATTTCTCTGTTAGAACCCACCTGGAAATAACAACAATGCTCGTGGTAAGTGGGCCTGGCGGTGCTTATGAGAGGGGGATTGCCAGATGTCTTTGAAGCAGGACACCAGCAGAACAGAGGTAAAACCCTTCAAGATGGGCTTTATTTTTCACTCCATCATCCACTGCAGAGCTTTCTGTGGTGACTCGGGGTTTAGGCAAAGGGCCAGGTTCGGAAACCATTGCTACGTCTACAACTGGACTTTTCAGTGAAGCGTACTGAAGACAGAACCTCAGTGTGGTTGGCAGTGTGGTTGGCAGAATCAGCCATCATTTCTGGTCTCTACTGTTAGCAGCTACTGCTGGCTACTCAACTTTAACTAGTATTTCTAAACAGCACCTGGCTGTGGAGAATCGCCCGTTGATTAGATATGTGGTCATTCACAACCCAACTTTCATTTCCCTTTGGTTGCTCTTAACCGTACTAGAGCGTTAGATAAGCAGTCAGTGGCCACATATGACACCGAAACCGAGAAGAAATGCGACCGACTGTTATTGGACGGCTAGCTAGCTAGCGACACTGTGGGACAATTTACTTTTATACCACTTAAGTCAAAGAGGTGCTGACACTAAGTAACTTTTAGCCTACTCCCTTACAACAGGTCTATATACCAAGGAGCAGGGCCTGGTCTAGAGGTCGAGCCTTAATCTACCGATGAAGTGCCATTAATGCATTTCAGCGCATAAATTAGCTTGTGGCTAACGATGACTTTCCCAGCTATGGTGATGGCTAACTTAGCGCGTGAGGCTAGCGCTAGCTAAGCGCTGGGCTGAAATAAGAGCTGCGGGTCCTGATCCGCCCGGGTCGAGTGCCTGGCTCATGTGCAGGGTTCTACCTTAGCCTTGGCCAAGGCGATGTGTCCTGAAACGGCGGAAGAACGGATCTAAGATGACCAGTTTTCACTCATCTGATTTGGGTCCCTCCGATGTCAACAAACCCCTCCTCCCACTGGTCCTCTCCTCCCGTCCCCTCCTTTCTCCTGCTCCTCTTCTTCCTCTTCCCTGCTCTTCCTTCAAGCCTTTCCTTTCTGGACTTTAGTCAAACATCCGTGAATATATGCATGAATGTAGTTATAAACTGAGATTTCGTTGTTAGGTGAGCCCAGATAAGAGAAAAGTTCAGCTCAAAGGTCAAAACCAGGGTTTTAATCTGACACTGCTCTGATTTTGTTTCATCCTTTTTGATCCTGATCATTCATAGAGCAGAAAAACTGGTTTTGGGTTTGAATATGTGAAATTGCTGAAAACGAATGCGGGTCTATATTTGTTTTGGTTGTGCACCAGGCTCTATTGAACGGGACGAGATGGTTCCATCTCCAGATCCGTTCCCTTGATGCTCACTGGTGTCGTAGGTGAGTGTCTTCACAAATCCGGAACCAGTTCCTTGTTCTTCCTGGTGTTGATCCAGAGCTGGTTCTGATGGCACCAGTCCACAGCTTCCTGGGTCTGTTCTCCATCAGTGATGACACCAGTGAGATTGGAGAGTCTGTGGAGGGTGAAGAGAACCAGAAGGTTCCCTGTGGGCCCCCATGCTCCACACCCGTGCTCTCCAGCTTGTCCCTCAGAAGGAGCGTGACCATCACAGTACTCCCGGGATTCTCATGGTGAGCTGGTCCACACAAGACTTCAGGAGCTGGGCGCTGATGCCACAGGAGCCTTCCTTATCTTCATGTTCCTCAGCTGCTTCTTCATCTGGAGGGTCACTAAGCAGGACACTAAACAGGACACTGGAAATGCTGTCCTGGTGTTGCACCAGATGGAAGTCAGCGTCGCTCGAGTGATTTCATTTGATTTTCCTACTGGTTCATTAAGAGAAAATACTGTGTTTACTATTGTTTATTGGTGGTTAGGGAACTACTTCTGTCCACTACTTTCCACAATGCATTATGGGATATCCTGAGTGCTTAATATAAGGTACAGAGATCCTCACTCCACAAAGATGTGGAACCTACTGAGAGTGCTATAGGGAACATCTGGCAGATGCCACGATCATGCTGACCCCTGGACGCTGGCTTGGGACTGGACACACTGATGTTCTGCGCTATTGTTGGTGCAGCTCCAACCTCCACTAAAACTTAGGATGAGCTACACTTTTCTGTAATGATCAACAGTTTATGGACATCTACAGTTTATGCTGAATCATCCACAGTTCGTAGTGCGGTAAAGTTTAGAATAATCCACAGTATCGCAGTTTAGAAAGATCTCCAGTGATTCCTGATTACAGCTGACTTCACAGCGACGGGAGACCGGAAGTGACAACACGGCTTCCGTCCGTTCCTGAATTCCTTCCTGGTTGGGACCAGTTGCAGGAATCCAACGCTCCCCTCACAGACATGTCTACTGCCTACAGAAACAGGTGAAAACACCCCCGTTCTTAAATTTGCGTGATACGTGGGTCAGTCAGGTGTAATTACAAAGAAAGGACAACAACCAGTCCAGCATATAATCCTCACCGCAACCCTGATGTTAACTTCCGTGATAAGCTAGCAGTAACATCAGAGGAGCTAACAGACCCAGTCTAGGTCTGTCGAGACGAACATCCTCAGGCTTTACTCAACGTTTTGAGCAAACATTTTATGGAAAAGCAGCAAGCCCTTGTGGCGTCCGGCAGCTTTGGCCACACACTCGGTTATTCGTGGCTTTCCTTGGCCGGGTTAGCATCCTGCTAGTGGATCAGCTGACCCTCGGCTGTAGCAGCTGGATCTGCTGACAAAGGCTTTCTGTCAGAATCAGCGAAACTTCAGTTTTCTTCTCGTTCATACAGGGGATTTGCACGCATGGTTTCAGGTGCTGATCTACAGAAACCTGTAGATGGATTCATATTCTTCCCCTTGAACGGGATCAGAGTCCTGGTTTGGAAACATCTATTTTCAGTTCCTTTGTCATCATGCTGATATGGGATCAATGCAGGCATTCCCACCTCTTATTGAGGCCGATATTTAACACGGATCAATGAGATCAGACGTTGCTGTCAAGGTGGTCATGAATTGGTTCCTATGTAGGAGTTAGTTGATGGTGTTTTGCTCCTGTAGTAATGAGATATATGTGGAATAATAATAATAAAAATGTGTCTCTAAATGGAATGTCACTTTGAATGGCTCAAATCTCTTCATTTAAATGCTTATATTGTTTATGTTTCAGTTTATTTTCCATACATATACTCACTGTATTTCATTTAAGGTCTTATTTTTCCTGGTATGACACCATAAGCGTGTGAATGTTTCCAATCGGAATACACTCTGCAGAGGGATATTTGCTCGTTGAGGGACTTCAGCGCTAAATGACACGGAGCATTTAGAAAAGAGGCCTAACCGCTTCTCCAAATGTGGAGTTTCATCTCTTCTTTGGCCTTTAGTCTGGGTTGAGCTCAGGTGTGTGACCTCTTTATTAACCAGGCTCTTTCTTTTTAGCCACATGGCACAAACATTCTAGTCAGAGCAGATGTAGTTTAGTCTTGGCTCTGGGGACTGAGCACCTTGTGGAGCTCCACCGATTAGCCAGGATCTATCGGAGCTAAAGGACTGGCCTAGCATTGGTGTAGCTTGATATGAGCCAAGTTTTGCTGACTTTGAACTGTCTGTGCTGGCCAGCCATGTGTGGGCTACCTGTGGGCAGCCTGCTCAACCCAGTAATCCCTGACTGAGGTGAACCAGAAAGAGTAGCTGACCTCGCCATTACTCTGGCGGCTCTTTGGCCTCCACCCCCACGGTACGGATTCTAGGCAGGTCCTGATCCACGCTTTTAACAACATGAACTAGTTTTTGTGCTGTGGAGAAACAGCTGAAACGATCAGCTGTGTGTCTGAGGGGCTCAGGATTCAGAAGATGATCACATTCTTGTTCTACTTCACGTCTTCTATAAGTGGGTCCAGCTTCACTGATTGTGGACATGTTCTCCAGTCTGACCTCACTGTGCTTTCAGGATACAGGAATTTGAAGCAACTTTGGGTGAAGAAACGATAAACTTGAAGACACTGAGAGAGTTGTGCTTTAACGGTAAAAGTCTGGCTTTATCTGATTAAACATGACCTTAATTTAATTAATCATGACCTTTATTTTTGTATTTGACTTTTCTTGATTCTCAGGAATCCCCTTTGAAGGAGGCATACGGGCACTTTGTTGGAAGGTAGGAACCATCGTAGTCCTCTTAAAGAACTCCCATTGTTGACCAGAGACTATGCTTTTCCTTTTGTAATCCAACAAATTGAAGCTGATTTATTGGGACTTGAGCTTTACTTTTATCAAAGGAAACATCTCAGTGACTTTTAACTGTTCTGAATCTTTCAAGAGTCACTATGAGCATGTAAGCACCTCTGGTGTCTCCACTAAAGGATTTGGGTGGTCTTGGAGCATCAGCAGATGCTCTGCTTTTGTTTGCTCTGGGCTGCCGATGGATTATTTAGCACAGATGAGCTTGATTGATACACAGGAAGTTGACTTCATTAGCGTGGAGACCAATCCTGAAGTTTGACTCGGGCTGCTTTCACGGTCTCCTCACCCCTTCTCTGTTGGTCTTGCTCCTTTTCAGGTCCTTCTCAACTATCTGCCCCTGGATCAGACAGTATGGACGTCGTTCTTGAAGAAGCAACGGTAAGAAGGAACCTGGTCAGTGGAGTAGTCATGGCAACCTGCTGCAGCTGTAGCTCATGCAGACTGATGGAGGTTCTGTTCCATCCAGAAGACAGAAGCTGAACAGATCAGAACATCTCAGAACTTATTGTGTAATACTGTAAGTAAAAGGAGCAGCTGATCGTGCCAGTTTAGCTTAGCCCAGTTGTTCCAGTAACAGTGAGGGTGGATCACTGAGGAGAGGAGAGGAGGTGCTGGTGCAGGCCAGCAGAGGTGGGGGGACCCAGTAGCAGGACCACGTTCTGCTCCTGGTTGTGGGGAGGACAGAAGAACCATTGCTGTATATCTACACAATAAGATCCAGTAGGCACTCATGCACGGTTCCGTCCCAATTGTCAGAAACTCTGAGGCTGAGATGAGGGCCTCACGTCCACAAGTGGGACTTATGCTCACAACCTTCTATCTGAGGAAAACATCAGATGGTAGCATGGATCTCATTACCGCAGGGCTGCTCCAAACATCTGGGCTCCACTAGGTGTCTTCTCAATGGCCAAGTCCCAATGAGAACTTCATTACAGGCATGTTTGTGGGATGTTTGGGGAGTTCATTTGCACTCAGCGGGTGCTCTGTCTCACAGGGAGGAGTATTCCCAGTTTCTCAGAGAAATGATCATCCAGCCTGGCATTTCCAAGGCAAAGTCAGGCTGTTCCAGAGAAGACGTCACCATGGAGGACCACGTAAGTCCCACTGTGTCCGTCCTGATAGACTAAAAGTCAAGTCTGTCTAACACAGGAGAGACAATAATAGACAGTAGGAGGCTCCGTCTGTATCACCTGTACCATCCTCCAGCCTGGTCTCTATAACGACAGGACATGACGACAGTCCTGCTGTCTCACAACCTCTACGTTAATCTGCCCCACATCAGCTTCATAGCATTAGTTCATTTAATACCTTGTCGATTTCCGTTCAGCAGAACAATCACCTGGCTGTGTGTTTAGTGTGTGTGTCCAGATGGTGCAGCGCTTCATCTTCCTCTCTCCTCTTCCTCTTCCAGCCTTTAAACCCTAACCCAGACAGCAGGTGGAACAACTATTTTAAGGATAATGAAATTCTACTTCAGATAGACAAAGACGTGAGGTGAGAGCTTTGATGTAACACCGTTTCTCTCTAACCTACAAGTTTTGTTTTCCAATCTATGGATCAGAGGTGCTCTCAAAGACAGTTGGAAGTACCCTATTTTCACCACCATAAGGCGCACCAGATTATAGGGCGCAGGCATGGTAAAACATACCGGTACGCTAGCTTAAAACATGCATGCTAGCGTGTATTTAGCAATGTACTCACGTTATTTTTTTGATCAATCCTCATCCACAAATCATCATCCACCATTTCTAGATTTTGGAACTCTGTATACTCTTATAAGGTGCCCCGTCCATTCTGGAGAAAATTTAAGACTTTTAAGTGCGCCTTATGGTCGCGTAACTGAGTGAGGATGTTCTTCCTGGCAAACATGAGCAGCCGTTTGTCTGGATCTGCAGGCGACTGTACCCAGACATGGCCTTCTTCCAGCGCCCCACTGATTATCCCTGCCAGCTGATCCTGGATCCTCAGAACGACTATGAGACACTGCGGCAGCGAGTGGAACAGACCACCTTGAAGGCTCAGACTGTGAACCGCAACCGCAGCGGAGTGACCAATGTAAGTGTGACCACTGTAGGAGGGGGGGCCAACAGACAGACCCACAGACGGGTCAGATAGGCTCACAGACTGGTCAGACAGACCCTCAGACTGGTCAGATAGACCCACAGACAGGTCAGACAGACCCTCAGACTGGTCAGACAGACCCACAGACAGATCAGATAGACCCACAGACAGGTCAGATAGACCCACAGACAGGTCAGATATACCCACAGACAGATCAGATAGGCTCACAGACTGGTCAGACAGGTCAGATAGATTCACAGACAGGTCAGATAGACCCTCAGACAGGTCAGACAGACCCTCAGACAGGTCAGACAGACCCTCAGACAGGTCAGATAGATTCACAGACAGGTCAGATAGACCCACAGACAGGTCAGACAGACCCTTAGACAGGTCAGACAGACCCTCAGACAGGTCAGATAGACCCACAGACAGGTCAGATAGACCCACAGACAGGTCAGATATACCCACAGACAGATCAGATAGGCTCACAGACTGGTCAGACAGGTCAGATAGATTCACAGACAGGTCAGATAGACCCTCAGACAGGTCAGACAGACCCTCAGACAGGTCAGACAGACCCTCAGACAGGTCAGATAGATTCACAGACAGGTCAGATAGACCCACAGACAGGTCAGACAGACCCTTAGACAGGTCAGACAGACCCTCAGACAGGTCAGATAGACCCACAGACAGGTCAGGTAGACCCACAGACGGGTAAACTCTGCGTGTCTATGGAGCGGCAGCTCTTTTCTGAACTGGATCTGTTCCCAGGTCAGCTCTCCTGGGAAGGCCTTGAACCTGTACCCATCGAATGAATACGAGGTGATGCCCAGTGGAAGTGAAGCGCACTGGGAGGTGGTGGAACGGATTCTCTTTATCTACGCCAAACTGAACCCGGGGATAGCGTATGTCCAGGGCATGAATGAGATCGTGGGGCCGATCTACTACACCTTTGCTACGGACCCCAACAGCCAGTGGAAAGGTCAGTGATGGTGTGTCTGCATGAAAAGGTGCCACATGTGGGAAATATAAAGGTTCTCTTCTGCTCCATGGACCAGAGCACGCTGAAGCAGACACCTTCTTCTGTTTCACCAACCTGATGTCAGAGAACCGAGACAACTTCATCAAGAGCTTGGACGACTCTCAGTGTGGGATCACTTACAAGATGGAGAGTGTGTATTCCATGCTGAAGGACAAAGATCTGGAGCTCTACCTGAAGCTGGTGAGATGCAGCAGATGTGTGTCATGGGTGTGTTAACCTGCTCTTGGTCTGAAACACTGATCCGTCTGGAATCTCACAACCTGCTCTCTTCCTGCCGGCTTTGAGCTCTAGCTGGAGATGCTGTCAGCAGTTCTCACTCTTTCTGCTAATGCCTGATTCATTTGGACTTTTTGTTTCATCTTCAACCAAAGGACATATTCCAACCCAAACAGTGTTGTTTGAGACCCTGGTTTCCTCCAGAAGGTTCCATTAGATCTAAATGTGCAACCCTTGAAGCTGATGTGTTCCAGAGGTGTAGCTCCATATGGAATTTCAATGTCTTCATGTTTGAGCTCATCATACCTTAGATCATCAAGAACAACCCATGCTGTTAGCTCTGTAGTTCCTTCACTGCCTGAGAGAACATCTGCTAATGGTTCTGAGCTGCTGTGTCCTGACAGGAAGAGCAGAACATCAAACCTCAGTATTTCACCTTCCGCTGGCTCACCCTGCTGTTGTCTCAGGAGTTCCTCCTGCCAGACGTCATCCGGATCTGGGACACCTTGTTTTCTGACAAGGAGCGTTTCCACTTCCTGATCTTGGTGTGCTGCGCCATGCTGATGTGAGTGTCTGGCATCAGCTCCTCGCCCGTCTGCTGCATTGATGCTCTTTCTTCTCTGGCTCATTTGGTCCTTTTTGACTGTTTGCAGACTGATCCGGGAGAACTTGCTGGCTGGAGACTTCACAGTGAACATGAGGTTACTGCAGGTACAGTTCCTCCAGCTCTGCTGCGGAGCCTCCACAGATGCTTCAACGCATCCTTGTTCTAATTACTCCAGATCAAAGCTTGACGCATGGACTTCTGACCATGTCCCTCATGTTTCAGGATTATCCCATCTCAGATGTCCACACCATCCTAACCAAGGCTGAAGAGCTGCGGGACAACTCCTAACCTGCTGACGCACCTGTTTGCTGGGGGCGTGAGCAGCAAAAAGACTGAAACATGGAGGCTTTGATGAGTGGAGATCCTGGACTGAAGCACGCCTTCTGTCAACAGTGCAGGAACCTCACCACCTTTCTGGAAGCTGTACAGATGAACACACTTCTGCAGAGGCTTTGAAGGAGAAGCCTGAGTCACTACCCCATAGAGACCCAGACTTTGTTCTGGCCGCTGCATGTTTGGTCCGTATGTTCTGTTGCCTCTCTGCTGATCTGGAACTTTTATTGAAGGTTTCTCCTCTGATGATGTGAAGGAGTCAGTATTTTTGGTACTTTGTCTAGGAAATTCGGAATAGAGAGCTCAGTTTTATTTGACACACTAGCCACCTGAGAATCAGACCTTTTACCTGCTTTATAATCCTTTTCAACTAAATGAGCCATTCTGCCTTTCACATTAAACATTAGATGTGGGATTCAGCCATGGTGCCACCACTACGGGCACAGAACAAGGTGACCAGCCTCCAGGACTACTGCTGAGTTCTGCTCTGACCTCTAACCGGTCCGCTGACCTCTGACCTCTGCCAGTCCCAATACTGTTCTTCTGGACAGGGTGGTCCACTTTTACCAAGTCCTACCCAGAGAGTCAAGCCTTTGTCTGGAGGTCAGGAGGTCAGACTGTGCTGTTTCAGCTACACACCTGCATCCCAGATGTAACAGTTAGCTTTAACATCTCTAAAGATTACATTTGTTTTTACAAAAGAATGAGTGTTTTCCACCCTTTATGTCAAACAACAGAAAAGGTTCCTGAAAGCACCAAAACTCTACTAAATCATACATGATGACATCTCTCCCAAAGATGCTTTTTGGTTTTTACTGGAGGAATTGAGATTTTGTACTGTTCTGTCTGTGTTCCCATGTCCTGGTTGTCTTCTGGTTGATTGTGTTCCGATTGTGTTCCTCTTTGTTCTTAACACCCTCACAGGCTGCTGCAGTGAAGGAATTGATCTGGTCCAGTGGCTCCATAGTTCAACATGCACAATTCAACTTCCTGAGAGAGTCAGGGGTATTCTGTAGGATTTGGGGGTATTCTGGGGCTGCCACTGTTTCAGAGCAGCATCTCAATGTTGGGGCCTAATTTTGACCAGGTCCAGATCATCCTCAAAGCAGGATTTGGTCGTTCTGAGCATTAAAAGTTCTTTCTGCTCGTAGCCAAACGTGAATGTGAGTGAAACTAAACGCTGTTCATCAGCTGGTCGAGCTGGTCCAGGACTAACGAGGCTGAACCTTTTTAATGTATGAGTATTTAAAGCCCAGTATGTCACTGTAAGGCATTATATCTCTATGAAAACGTGTTTGAATATGAAAATGACATAAGTTTCATGTTTTAGGCTGATAAAATTTTTGGGGGACGTTTTGTTATTTCTGTAATGTGTCTTTTGTTACGTGCCATTAAAAACAGTTTTTTTGAACTGAGGACAACTCTAAAAAAAGAGGAGTGTTGAGGTCTTTTTCCCTCAGTTCTGCTGCAGATGGAGCTGCTGGAGACTCCATTTAAATACACAAAGACCGATGTGAGTGCAGATGATCTCAGTCTGTCCCAGCAACACTCATCATGGTCCATGATCTGAAGAGAAAATAAACCTCTGTGTCAAAAGGTCAGTTACTCCACAATGATTCAGGCCGGTCTACACTTCAGGAAACTCAGGCAGTCATCTGTTCAACCATTAACTACATTTGGACAGGCTTCTGATGAGATGATCACCTGGATTAGCCTTCAGTGCTCAGGCTGATTCAGGTGGCAGCTGCCTAACGGACTTTCAATGGAGGAAGATGTGCTTCCATTAAATCAGGACACATCTGAGGTAGCTGTATTTGACAGCAAAGGCTACATTCACACTGCCATCAAATGTGACCTGAATCGGATTGGGAAATGTCAGATCGACGTGTGCTGTTCACTCTCAGAAACAATTTCCCAATCCGATTCAGACCACTTCAAATTGTGATATTGAATCGGATACCTATCGGATTTTGTCGAATGCGCTCGCAGTCTGAACGGTTTTTAACGCGACTTTGACGTCTTTCCAGAGCGACATACGTCAGAATTCCGCGCCGCTGACAAAAGCGGAAGCGGGAAAAAGAGTCACCATGACGACGATAAACATTGGAGACAGCAATGGTGACGTTAGCGAGTTGAGAGGTAATGAAGTCATACACCTAATTAGTATTTGAAGAGTGACGTGCAAACCAAATTTGAAGGGTCTTTTCGTAATCGTTCGGTTATGAAAGAATTACAAAACCCGAACGGGGCTCACAAATCAGCCGTCACACAGTCTTCGAATGAAGACCTTCAACCAGCTTCGCTTCCGTAAATAATGTTCTGTAGGTGACGTCATTAATGTTCTACTGCGCATGCGTTCAAATGAAATTAAATCCAGGTGAAAGCCATTCTCTTCTCCGACGATAATGGTTGAGCTGGTTTACCGCTATTTAAATGGATTATTTCATTCCCAGTTTATGCTCATTTTAAGGAGGAGCAGGAGGCTGGAGGTCGGTCACAGCTGTAAAGATGCAGCAGATCTATGGATCAGACCAGTAGACATTATGAAATTGTGAGATGTATAGAGTGAGCAGGCTCGAAGCATTCAGCAGTGACCGAGGCCTTCATTAATGCTGTAATGTCCGGCGGCTGCCGGTGGGTGGCGCCAGACATAATAAAGCCGCCAGATGACACAACCTTCCTGATCTGATACCGCGTTTTCAGTCTTTGGAGCAAATGTGTTTTATTGCTAACTAAGAGACTAAAACTCTACTAATGTTATCAATGTGGTGCCTCGTCACACAGAGTGTTGCTTAAATGTGTGCATAAAATTAAAAAGTGAACGCTTGTTGACCTACCGGGTTTGGAATTTTCCAGAGAACCCTGAACGCACCAGGAGGTTTGACAGCTCGACAGGCAAACATGGCGGCCGCTAGCTAAATGTCCCAGTTATTGTCTCCTTTATTGTCAATAACAGCGCTCACACACACGCACACGCACACCTCTACACCCGCTGTCCCTGGACACGACCGGAGTCTCCTGTGTTTTATTACCGCGGTGAACAGGAGCGGGGTGAAGGGTTGCTTTCTCACCTGTCCGCCGACATGATTCACAGGTGAGCCTCTCACTCCGAAACTGCGTCTCCTTATCTTCTTGATTTCACTTTGAACATTCACTCTTATGCCACCGTCACCGTCGCTCTTGTTAGAGATTAAATGGAGGCGTGATTTGAGAAATCGGAGAATTTAGTTCTTGGGGCAAAGACAGGGCGTTATCGAGCCAGGCAGAGGAGGGGATTTAACCCGAGGTTTCTCTCTGTTTACGGCTCCATTTGTTGTTTCAGCTCAAAGCCAGTTGAGTCAGTCTGTACTGAAACCAGCTCCATATTTATATGAAGTCAGTCATTTACAACATACAACCAGTTGACTTTAGGTTTTCTGTTCCATCGCTTGAGAATCGTGATCACGTGATCCATTTTAACATCGACGCCACCAATGGTGGATTATTTTTACCGAATCAAAGTTTATGCCTCTCCAATAACAGGCACACATTTCTAAGGTTGACCATAAAACTCAGAATTCATAGATCAAATGTCAGAAAGGTTTGTGTTCTTATGCAAAAATGATGACAACAATGAAAATAACAACAATGATTATAACAACTAGGACAATGAGAATAACAATGCTGTGTCTAAGGTTTGCGCAGCACCTTGGTTGCCGGAGCTTTTTAGCAAAGCAGTCTGTAGCCTTGATTCTATTAATATACCATGAGCAGCTGATCTAAACACGCTGGTGGAGGCAAACATTGTTCTTTAAACACCAAACCTGCTGTTAAAACCTGTGAATCAATGTCAGATTACACGGACATCGTCTTTGTTTGTAGGATTGTTGATAGTATTGACAGAAGGCATTTTAACCTCCTAAATGCTGCACTGACACTGGTTTGTGACCACCCTTTACTCGTTTCCTGCAGCTAATTCCAGGCCTCGCCATAAACCAGGCCCCTCACTCCTCCCTCCTCTAGATGATGACATCACCGACACCAGTAAAGCATACCACCAAGCCTTTTACCCATGGACCACAGCGTCCGGGTTCAGGGACCCTGGACACTCTGTCCATTTCCTCCCTCCTCTCTGGAGATGAGGAGACCGATGACAGACAAGGAGGTGAGGAAGAGTTGGGAGAGCTGGAGGTGAACCCCTATGATGGGCTGCCCTTCTCCTCCCGCTACTACTCAATGCTGGAGGAGAGGCGTCGCTTCCCCATATGGAGGCTCAGGGAGAGTCTGCTGAAGCACCTGGAGAACCACAACATGGTGCTGCTCAGTGCAGCTGCTGGAGCTGGAAAGAGTACCCAGGTAACCAGGAAGGAATGGAGGAACCTTTGTTCCCAGCAACCAAGTAAAAAGCCTGTAACCTTCCCCGTCCCTGTTGTGGTGTTAATGGGAAACTTGTCCGATTCACTAGTTCCTGTTCAGCTGTGAGAAGGAAATCATTTCTAAAGTCAGACCTACAAAGGTCAAAGTACTGTTGCCCTTGACAACAGTGTCAGAGGTAAAGAACCTGTTAAGAGGAGTAATGCTCTCATCCTGTCCCAACACCAGTGTGTCCAGGTGATATTTACACGTGTTCTTTTCATTTCACACCTGTGTATAAATAGTGATGAGCCGGTACACCTGTAGTAACGTACAGAAACATAAAGTCGTGCTGACCAAGCATTCCTGATGGGTTTTTGGTACTTCAGCGTGTTTTTTAGGTACCCTGGCCCACCGTGGATGAGTGTTCTCCTCTGCTGCTGTTCTCCTGCAGGTTCCACAGTGGTGTGTGGAGTACGCGCTCTCCTACCAGTTCTCCCAGGGTCTGGTGTGTTGTTCCCAGCCATATTCCGTGGCAGCGGTCAGCTTGGCCCTGCGCGTGGCCGATGAGATGGACCTGAGCCTGGGCCTGGAGGTGGGCTACAGAGTCCCCCATGACGATGGCTGTACACCTGACACCCTCCTCAGGTGAATCTGTCATCTGTTTGCCTTGTTCCTGGGTTACAGTTGTTAAAGTTTACAGTTTTGTGAAGACAGACAGAATAAAAGACTGCAGGACACTCCTACTGTCTCCAGGGGATCACCACGGTTTCATGTCTTTACGTGGGAAAGTCTTCTAGATAAGTTGTGATCCTTCTGTAGATCAAATGAGGTGCTTTTTGTTCAGCTGTATGTGCTGTTATGATCTGCTGTCCTGTCCTCAGAGGACAGGAGGACGTCCAGGTTGGATTAAACCATCTCTGTAATCTAATGCTCCACAAGTGTCTCACAGCCACACCCTGACCATTGTTGCGTGTTCACTGTTGGTTGCTCTCCAGGGTGGAAGTAAATGTTAGACAGGATGAACGCCTGTCTGACTGACTGTGACTGCGACAGAAAGCTCAGCAGGCTTCCTGACCGTTGTTGCTTTCTCCTCAGATTTGTCAGCGACACTCTCCTGCTGGAGGAAATGATGTCCGACCCTCTGCTGCACCAGTATGGGGTGGTAGTGCTGGATGAGCTCCAGGAACGTACCATGGCCTCTGATGTGATGCTGGGTCTGCTGTGTGACGTCTGTCGCCAGAGGAACGACTTCCGTGTGGTTCTTCTTACCCATCCAACGCTGGCGCCTCGGCTCTCCGCCTTCCTCGGCCCAGAAGTTCCCTTCCTCTCCCTGGACCCCCCTGCTGACGGCCAGGAGAATGACAGGCTTGAGGAAGGCAGGCAGACTGTGGATATGACCAACATGGAGACGCTGTACCGGGAGCTTTCTTCTGGGAGGCAGCCAGTCACGGCTGCTTGTCATATGGTTCTGGATCTGCACAGAAGAGGAGAGGAAGGAGACGTCCTTGTTTTTGTAGCCAGTGCACAGGTACCGTTTCCTGCCTGCAGAAATATGAGGCCAGTTCAGACGAGCATAGATGCTGCTGCAACCTTCACCAACATGCATGTTTGGTTAAGGGTTGCGTGTAATGTCCTGGTTTTAAGCACATGACTTATAACATCATATAGCTCCTCAGAACAGTTTGTTTGGTACATATTGACCTTGGTTAGATGTGTGTGTCACACTCAAACACCCTGTGTCAACAGCTCCACATCTCCAGTGTCCTGCTGACTGACTGTCAGAGCCAAGTGTAGAGATGTGTACAGCTGTAGCGATCCTGATGTTGTCTTGTTACAGACACACCTGCTACCGAATTCACACCTTAAACCATTGTTGTTTTGATCTGAGCAGAGGAACTGCTCCAGAAGATGATCAGGGTTATATCTGTTATATAAGTTCAAAAGGCCAGGGCCACAGATTAGCCTCAGAGAGATCTTACAGGTCTCAGGAGTCTTCATGACCTTCATCCCTAATTCAGAAGTTATAATCAGTACAGAGAACCTAGTTCAGGTTCTTTCCAGTGAAAACACTCAGTCGGCTCCAGAAACACATGAAAGCTCTTTAGCTCACTTCACACAAGTACTAGGTCCCTCAAGAATCCATGCTAACCTGCTAACCGTGCGTTTAACCTTGTAGTAATCATCAGTCGTCATTATCGGATTATACTGCCTTTTGTGGATTCAGAGCTCATCACAGCTCATCACAGCCCCTGTTGGAGTTCTTGATGATTGAAAATCGACTGGTTTCTGTCCTGGTTCTTCTGACCTCAGTGTCGCCCTGCTACAGTCGACCAGAGCATCCTGTTCCAGGGCCGGGAGCAGGTCACTGGGATTAGACCGGTGCAGATCAAATTTATCAGATTGATTCAATTATGTTCATGTTCAGGATGTTTCCTCTTCATGTAACAGGTTTGTTGCACCAGAAGTTCCTTTACTTTGTACCTTTTCCCCTGGGAAAAACGATTGAGCAGCAGGAATAAATGTTCACATCTATGCTGATGGCGCTCAGCTGTACAGTATTTCTCTATGAGACCAGAGGAACCAGAACAGTCAGGACTGAGGTGATTGTGTTTGGTCCTGACCTGCTCAGGATGGATCAGCTGAGCGATCACATCATGACCCTGGAGGATCGTTTCTGTAGCCTCCATATTAAACAGGTCTCCAGATCAGGAGCATGCTGACCATGACAGGGCCAGACAGATCTTTATATGAACACCACAGGTGACTGGTTATTGTGGTGATTGCCATCTCTTCCATATGTTCCAAGTATTATTGCCTCAGGTCCTGTGGGTCTTGTTCCACCAGCAGGACAAGTGTTGGGTGACGTGAAGTGGCTTAATTTCTTCCCTCCTTGTGTAGGAAACAGAGGAGTGTGTGTCTCTGCTGGAGAAGGAGTGTGTAGCTCTGAGTCCCCAGCTTGGTCCTCTCAGGATTCTGCCCCTCCACGCCGGATTGGGGGGCAGCGCCCAGCGGATTTACGAATCTGACCCGGAGCCTTCCTCGCAGAGGGGGAGCGACAGCTCCGAGGGGGGGCGATCCTCGGTGACAGAAGCCAGGGCCTCTGTGGTGAAAAGGAGGGTTATTGTCACAGACGCCCTCGCCGAGGCGTCCTTCTCTTTGCCCGCTGTCCGCTACGTCATCGACACGGGCCTTCAACTCACAACCGTGAGTTTGTGATCTCATCAGCAGTTCCCAGTGATAGTCCCGACACAGCAGGTTTGGAGTATGCAATCAGATCACTGTCATGTGACTGTGTCTCCAGGTTTACAACCCTCAGATCAGAGCCAACTCCCACATCCTGAGGCCCATCAGCAAAGACCAGGCAGACATGAGGAGGCAGCGGGTCAACAGCCACCTTCCTGGTAATGACCTTCATCCCTGGACTTCTGTGCTGCAGTCGTTGGCCATGTCACAACTCTTCTTCTTGCTCTTCTTCAGGCTTGTGCGTCCGTCTTTACCCTCAGTCTCTGTATGAGAACGGGATGCAGGAGGCTCACTCTTCAGGGGTCATGGAAGAAAACCTCAATCACCTGGTGCTGCTGCTCAAGAGGCTTGATATTGCTGACATGGGACAGTGCAAGTTTCTGGACAGACCAGGTAGAGCGATGATGCAGGCTGAAGAAGAGAAGGGTTCAGAAACAGAAGCTTCTCTTCCTTGTTGTTCTCAGCCCCCGAGGCTCTCATGCAGGCCCTGGAGGACTTGGACTATTTGGCAGCGCTGGATGATGACGGCAACCTGTCAGAGGTGGGCATCATCATGTCAGAGCTGCCGCTGGAGCCGCCGCTGGCTAAAGCCCTGATCGCCGCCTGCGAGTACGACTGCGTGGATGAGCTGCTGACCATCGCTGCCATGCTGACAGGTACCGGTGATGAAGAGGACGGTAACAACATGACGCAGGTCCATTCAAACCTAACATTTGTGTGCACCTGTGTCAGCTCCTACCTGCTTCATGACAGTTGAAGCCAGCAGGAAGGAGGCTGCTCTTCTCCACTGGCGCCCTTTGATGCACAGCGAGGGAGATCACCTGACACTCATCAATGTCTACAATGCCTTCATACAACGTATGTGTAGAACGTAGAGCAGCCGCTCCTGCTCACACGCCTTCTGACGTGTTGGCAGGCTTCTCGCTGACCTTCTGCTCTCTTCAGATAACCAGGATGAGGCTTGGTGCAACACACACTTCCTCCTTCACGCTGCCTTACGATTGGCTGTGGTGATCAGGCTGGAGCTGCTGGAGGTGATGCAGAGGATAGAGCTTCCTGTGTCTCCACCTGCCTTTGGTTGCCAAGACAACTGCACCAACATTAAGCGTGCTCTGATATCAGGCTTTTTCCTCAATGTAGGTGCCCTCCTCCCTTTTGCCCTATGAATGGCATCACTGGTTTAGAGTTGTGCTGAATGATGAAGGGTGCTGTGTGAGGACACGCTGGAATCAGACTGCACTAGTAATATAGTAGCTGCTTTATTCAGCATGTAGTGTTTCTCCTCAGGTGGCCAATGATGTGGATGGTTCAGGTAACTACCTGCTGCTAACTCACCGCCACGTGGCTCACCTGCACCCCTTCTCATCCTACTTGTGTCGCCATCCCCGGCCCAGTCCCCCCAGCTGGGTCCTCTATCACAAGTTCACCGTCTCACATGACAACAGCATCTGCATTGCTTCTGAAGTCCACCCTCAGATGTGAGTGCAGCCAGGCCTCCTCTCCTCTCCTCTCCTCTCCTCCTCTCCTCTCCTCTTCCTCTCCTCTCCTCCTCTCCTCTCCTCTCCCTCCTCTCCTCTCCTCTCCCTTCCTCTCCTCTCCTCTCCCTCCATCTCCTCTCCTCTCCTCTCCTCTCCTCTCCTCTCCTCTCCCTCCCCTCCCCTCCCCTCCTCCCCTCCCCTCCCCTCCCCTCCTCCCCTCCCCTCTCCTCTCCCTCCTCTCCTCTCCTCTCCTCTCCTCTCCTCTCCTCTCCTCTCCTCTCCTCTCCTCCCCTCCCCTCCCTCCCCTCCCTCCCCTCCCTCCCCTCAAACCCTACCTTACTGGATGTTTCCATCACGACAGGCTTGTGGAACTGGCCCCCCAGTACTACCTGGGAAACCTGCCCTCAGGTGAAGGCAAAGAGCTGCTGATGGAACTGAAGCAGAGTCTGGAGCTTGAGAGACCATCAGATGAGCACGGCGAGGCCCAGAGAGGTCACGGCGAGGCCCAGAGAGGTCACGGCGAGGCCGACGACCAGCCTAGTGCTGACCGCTGCATCATCCAATGAGATGAATTATGAGCTGAAACGGTCATTTTGTTTGATCTTTAATGAAACTTTTTGTCAGTTTGTGGTCTGGAAGACATATTTTACTGTCTTCCAGTATTTTACTGCTCCACGATGACTTTGGACTTGTGTGGATCAATGTGCCACCTGTGATGGTGTCTCAGGGCTCCCTGTGATGCAACTGTAGCAAAAAGCTTCTCTTCAGGGTTTTTATACTGCTGCCACGCAGTCATCAGAAGAGGAACGTTGCTACTCTCATCTGTCGCACCTTTAAAGGACGCGTGAGCTGCGTTTCTACATCTGAACAGACTGTTTGAGTCTGGAATCACTGGAGTCACAAGAATAATATTTTTATTTAAGGTGTTTGGCTTGAAAATATTCTGTTTTTAGCAGCAGTTGTCTATAAATGTTGTATTTTAATTAAATGTAATAATAAAATTGGCCTTAATCTGGATGTTTCTGTCAGACTTTCTGGAAGAGTTGAGTTGAGTCTCAGTTTGGGGCCAGAAGATTCTGATCCTGATGTGATTTCTGGTAACTTCCCAGGAAGAGACTCACAGAAAGCTGGATGGAGGTGAACGGCAGGCAGATGGTGGTTCTTGGAAACTGTCAGACTGGAAGTTCAAACCTCTTTTGGCTCTTTAACCTTCTGCTCAACCAGTTTTTTGGCATTCCTGAGGCTCAGTTAGCAGGAACGTTCTCTTTTTTTGGCTCATTACACGGGTAGCTAGAGAAGGTCTACAAGAACTCTAATAAAATGGTCATTTTTTAGCCATCCACAGATCTTCATGTTATACATTTAATATTAAATCTTTACCTTTTCTACTGTCTACAAACACACGGCTCCACCTGCCCAGGATAGGCAGTGATGATGAGATTACCTGAAGGGAGCGCTGGGGACTCTTCTATAGAGGAGGAGGAGGAGGAGAAGGAGACGATGCCTGGTCAGCTGACCCAGGGTTGTTGGCTTCCTCACCTTGCTCCTCTTCAAAAACAATCGGTGTTGCTGAAGAACTGGACCAGCTGAGGTCCTTTGGTGTTCTTTCCTTAATTCATTTATTTATGTTCCAGTTTAACGCTTCAGGTTTTCTGAAGAATTTTGTCAACAATTAGGTCCACATCTTAACTGCTGACGTTCCCAAAAAGGATATCAACAACAACAACCACAACTTTAAGCTCTGATTAATATATAAAATGACGTACCAATGTTTGGGTGGTGTGAGTGGAGGGAGGAGGGAGGGAGGAGGAGGAGGTCTGCCCTTCCTCAGTAACCTGAGAGGCTGTGAGAGGAAGCCAAGAGAAGAAGCGGAGAACTTTGAAGGTGTCTCGGGCCTGCTGCTCAGCCAGGCTCAGCAGGTTTATTTTAGATCGTGCATACGCAGAAACGGACATGTCACACATGCTCAATCCTCTTGTCACTTCTTCAGAGCAGCGTCGCTCCTGACCTGACACGCAGACTCATCCTGCTTTAACAGCTTCAGCTCCACCTCCGTCTGCCGGCGCATCGCCTGGGAGGAAGCGTCAAACGTTCTAAGAGTAGCAAAAGCATCCTTCCTGACGGGTTCCATATGAACCAGACAGGTGAAGAACCAGCCACATGACAGCAAAGTCATAACCCACCTCCAGGTCTCTGGTGACACTGTGGTTGGGGCCATGGGTGACCAGCAGAATGCGGTAGGCCTTACAAATCAGCTCATGAGCCATCTCTATCATCCCAGCCTGCAGATGAGTGACACCTGCGCGCATCACGGCTATGCCCAGCTGGGCGCTGTTAGGGTGGTACAACTTCCTGTTGGAGAGAGAGGACTGTGGTGACCCTTGCCTTAGGGTCAGGGGTCACGGGCATAGCAGAGCTAATGCTATGGATCTCTTTCATGTGTTTAGTCACAATATTAAAAGCGGCTTCAGAAATGGAGCAGCAGCCTGACCTACCAGCCTCTGCTCAATGGAGGTTCTCAATGACAGGAAGAAGGATGATTAAATGAGGGTAAAACGCAACCTGTGCTGCTCACGTGTATCCCTGCACCATCCTCCGGGCGTAGGCTGCAGCCTCCGAGAAGCAGCGCAGGTACGAAAGTACCTCAACAGCAGCACTCAGCACACGCAGGTGATGGAGATGAGTGTCAGCCAAGAGGTTCTTCTGCTGCTCCAAACACTTAGAACACAGCATCCGGACCTGACGGAGGAAGAACAACCCCCAGTAGAGAGAAGGGTGGAGCTGGTGGAGGCGCAGCAGTGGGGTGCACCTACCTCCTGGAAGTCTTTGTCCATCAGAGACCTTTCTATCTTTTCCAGACACTCTTGGCTGAAGGCTGTCACCTCCTGCACCTGATCAGCGGAGGGCTGATGACAGCAAAAAGCTTTAAGGACACAAAGCGGCGTTAAAATCAGTCCTGTATTGTCTGAATCACTCACTTTCCCCCCAGGGCCGTCGGCAGCAGCGGCCGTCATCAAGTCATCCTTGATGTGCTGCCTACAGTGTTCACAGGTGCACTCAAAGTAAAAATGTTCCTTCAGCTTCCTCTGACGCTCAGCAGACGTATCCAGGAAGTCTACATAGCTGACGGTCAGCTCCTCCCCCTCACAGATCTTCCTCAGAGCTCGTAGCTCGATCCTGCGTGGACAGTAGAAGTTATAGTGCATGCGCTCAGTGCATGAGGTCAGGTGGGACTGTTCTGAGGTTCAAACTGGCAAATGGAACCAGCAGGGAGGAGGCGAGAGGTCGCAAGGTCACCGTTTCTGTGGGACCGCCTCACGTGATGACAGGAAGTCATCGCCCACCTCAGGAAAGTTCCTGTATGCTTCTCCGTGTTCCCAATTCCTCCAACCATCACAATCTAAAATGCTTTTAGTCTCAGTCAGCAACACACAACAGGGTCCAGATCAGGTCCTGATTAAAAGGAAGTTATTCCAAAACACATATTAAACACATGCAAACGCTCACACACACACACACACATACACACACACACACACACACACATACACACAGGAAGACTCACCTCCTCTTAGAGTGGAGCGCTGAGTTTGTAGCTGAATGGCTACAACAGACAGAAACACTGAGATGGGGTCACAGCTTCAGCACCGTTACACAACCAATCCCTCATTTCTCTCATGAACTGTTCTCTAAAATCTGAGACACTAAACATCTTGAGCCAGGCAGCAATACTCCACAGCCTCTAACCTTCACTGCTCCCATTTGAATTGGGAACACTGGACAAGGTCCAGTTCTGTGGAGGATCGTGCTGCAAGACCCCCGATTGGGTGGTGGGTGAGATTAGAAAGAGGGGGATGTTGAGGTGGACGGATTAGCTACTGTACATCTGTTGAGGAGGTGACTCGGACACCTACTTGCCATGGTTGAGGACGACGCTGCAGTTGGGCCAACAATCATGGTTGACCAGACACAGGTTGGGAAAGAGTCCCACACCAACAGCTTTCAAACCTCTCTGG
This sequence comes from Takifugu flavidus, assembly GCF_003711565.1. NCBI lineage: Eukaryota > Metazoa > Chordata > Actinopteri > Tetraodontiformes > Tetraodontidae > Takifugu > Takifugu flavidus. The sequence continues at coordinate 10,709,328 of NC_079539.1, read as the reverse complement.
TCACTCAGCGTGAAGCCGTTGCACTTGATCTACACAGAGAGCGATGAGAAGGTGAGCGTGGGTGTAACAAAGAGTCGCAGGAGACCCTTGAATCATGTGACACACCGAGATGTTCTTACAATTCCAAAAATGTGTGCAATTTCATCCAAAGAATGCTTTGTGCGTCCACAAGACCAGTATTGCAGGAACACGTGGACATCAGTGTCGATGCGCTTGAGGTGGTCCTCAGGGAGGTCGGCCACATGGTCCTCCAGCTCTTCAACTGAGAGCAGCTGACTGTCCGACGCCACGCCTGTGTCCTTATGTATCCGCCACATCACGCGTGCAGCCAGACTGGACGCACATGGACAAGAACTTGCATTTGAGACCAAAAAAATACTGAAACAAAGCAGCTCATATTCACTATTATTGCGCCTTAATGTTCACAACAGTCATGGAACACAGGTGAACCTGAACGGGTGATGTCTCCTTACCGAACCTTGTCTCCCGGCACCGTCCCCAGCTTCCTGATGGCCTGGCACTCCTGCTTGTGTTCCTCCCAGCATGCAGTCTGGCAGGTGCGGTCGCAGTAGTGGGCGAACTTACACTGGCCGCAGCGGTGCAGCTGGGCCTGATGGCGAAAACAACTGTGGCACACCTGGGAGGCAAAACTGCACAGAAGGGACACAGACGAGGTCGTGGCACTGTAAACTCAAGCAAGTCCTCAAGGTCACTCAGATCTGCTGAGGTGGTGACTGACCAACACGTGCACATTAAGAGCAGCAAACAGGAGGAAAAGAAAGACAGTGGACGTGTTTACATTCTTCTACCAGTACAGCAGATGGTCCAGTGTCTGCACCAGAGTCACCAGGAGGTCTGTGTGAACTCATAAAGCCTGTGAAGACACCAAACCACAAACCTTGGACCAGTGGAGCCCCTCTCCCGTATCACAGACCACTCAGCTCACACATTGTTTTGGTGAGCATCAGCGATTACATGAACTTGATTGCCTCTGTAACTTCATCCATCTTTACCAGTTTTTTGACCAGTGGGGCGGCAAATATCTAAAGACAAGTTACAGTCCTGGCCCAACTGGTCCACCTTGTTCTAGGCCCAGTCCCAGAACAGCATCCAGCTAACGTGGGCTAACTATGGTTACTGGGTCTTTCAGTTCATTAGTAAGTCACCGTCCTTCAGTTACCAGCTCATATATGGAGCTATCATATAGCCATGCTAACCCACCTCAGCTAAAGCTGCTCAACTATGGTGCAGAATAGCAAGGACACTGTATCTGAATGTTGCACTTTTACTTTTTGACAATCTATTTAGAACCAAATTGAAGTGTTTTAAAAGTTTTTAAGAGACAAAAGATTGTGAGTTCACAGAACTCAGGTGTCCTCATCATGAACATGATGGCTGAAAACTGACGTGCTGAAGTTCAGGCGATGTTCATGTCCGATTCTACACATTAGTCTCGTACCTGTCGAAGACCACAGCAGAGTAACTGGGCTCAGCAAACACCACCTCCCCAGTGCTGATCTCTTTGGTGGCCCTCAGGCCTCTGCCTTTGATCCCTCCATCAAACAGCTCAGCGCTCTCCATGTTCCCCACAGTCATGGTTCAGTCCAGAGAAGAGCCAGCAGAGTAGAAGAGAAGCAGTTGAGTGTCAGGCAGCCTGGCGGGGAGTGGGGAGGAGGAGCCCAGGGTGGCCCAGCGTAGCCCAGCGTAGCCCAGCGTAGCCCAGCCCTGACTCTGCCAAAAATAAGCCCGGCCTCTCGGTGGGGAGGATCAGTGGAGAGGGAGAGGAGCAGAGGGAGAGTTCCTCTCTGGCCCTGGTAGTGGTCCCTTTTTGGGTTGGTTTCTCCTGTGGTATTTTGGTCGGAGGCAGCTGTGAGTGTCCGTCAGGAGCACCTGACTGGAACTGGAGCTGCCTGACTTCTCTGCAAGATTCACAGAGCTGCAACTGGGAGAGCAGCAACACCACATACCTTCCAGTATCTGGAATGGTTTGGTCTTTGTGGATGAGTGAGGTGAAACATTCCAAAAGAAACCTTTTAAACATGGTGAAAAAACCAAATGAAGCTTTCGTTTCTGTTTAGTTTGAGCAGCTTAAAACAAATAATCCATTAGTGAAAATATACCGTGGTAACAACTGAGGTTCTATTCTAATTAAGGTTTCATATTTTAAGGGGGTATTTCTGATTTTAAGTGTTGGATAACTGATGAAAGTCCTGCAGCACTGAAACACGAGCAGCAGCATTCTTCAGCATTTCACCGGTGAATAAATGGATTTCATAAAAATATTGATCTTTTTCATAACTGAAGATGTCTCTTTCAATATTCGAGTTACTATTGAGCTGGATGGACAGGACGCCATGTCCCAGGAAGGAATCAGGCTCTCTGTCTCTCCAGTGCACGCACCCACATGAACTGCAGAATCAGCCCCAAACCAGCCAGAAAACCCAAACACGTTTGATGAGCTTCTATTATCTGTAAGTTTGTTGTAGCTACTTTATAATCTCATTTTCCCCTGACTTAACTCTCAACTATATTAACATGTTAGTTTACCAATTGTGGCCAGGAACAAGCCTTCTTAATGGTTCTAGATAGCTGCCCCCTGTTGCTAGTCTTGGGTAGTGCACAGGCACCGTCCCAGGATTCCAGGCAATTCAGTCTGTTGGTGCAAAGCTGCTTTTTGTTTAACCATTACTGGTGCTGGTGTTAAAGCGGCCCTTCATTTGCATATGAAATTACAATTGTGAAGTGTCCCCTTTGAGGACAGAAAAGAAAAAGGGAAGGAAATAGAAAAAGGTTCCTCATCAGTAACTAAAATTATGAAACAATGAAGCAGAACACGAGTCGTTGACTGAGGAATGTGTTTAAAATGTGGAAATACAAATTCTCATTAACATGATCACAAAAGGCACTTTGACATTAAAGCTTCACAAACACAAGCAGAGCAGGTCAGAGGTCATATAAACACACACGTTAGCGAGGATCTGTGTCGCTTAATCAACCTTCATGACAGGACCAACAGGACTGAGATGTTGGATTCTGTAAAGCTCCTAGAAACAATTTTGAATGTAACAGACGCTATATAAATAAAGATTGATTGATTGACACAGTGACCTGGATGTCTGAGCAGGTCATGAAACGTTCCACAACACTCATTTTCTTGATTTCCTTTCATAAACAAAAGTCTTGAGCAACACAAACAAGCTTTAAAACGATTGAACTAGGTAGATCCTTCACATTCGCTCTTATTGGCATCTGTCTGGGTCTAAGATGAGGTTTATCCTCAGAAATGTGGTGGGAGCCCACATTTCCTCTAAGTGCAGCGGCTGCAGATGAAGACAAACCGGTGGAGGCACCGTCGACCCGGCGACCGCCCGAGGCCAGTCCTCTATACGTCATAGAAATCGATGTGAGCTCCCGATGGGTAGGTGTCCTCCATCAGCAGCTTCATCAGCTTGGAGCATGACTCCTCACAGGTGAGCACCTGTCCCTGAGTGGACATGTCAGAGAAAGACTTCCTGATGCTGGGATCAGCTGTGGTGGATTTGGCTGTTGAGAACATGTCCGTGTCCAGAGGCCCTGAATCAGTAAAACAGAGGAAAACCATGAAGATGGACAAACTGACACAGCTCCTGATGTGCTTCAACACACACATACATAAATATATCTGGACAAAACATCTACAAACAGGCAAGAGAACTGAGCAAAGCCTGAGAGACGAACTCTGAGGGACTGAGAGCGGCAGTGGCAGGACAGGACAAATGACCTCGCCTGTATTATCAGTGGTGGACATCAGACTGTCCAGAGTCCAGCTTTACCCAGACAAGAGGACAAGCCTGCCAGAGCACCTTTGGCCCTTTCTGTAGACCAGTCAGACCCACACTGGTTTGTGGAGGGGACCTGTGCCTCCATATCTTTCATTATTGAGGTGTTGACATGCAGATGAATGGGTCCCCCCACCTCACAAAGTCCTGAATACAGAGCGCGTTCCTCACCTGGAGCATAGCTGAGAACTCTCAGCTCTGGTTCCTCTGCTGCCAGAACCCTGAACATCATATCTCTGGCAGCCTTGCTGGTGCAGTACAGCACCCAGGAGCTAAAGGGCTGTTGGGCACACAAGGAGGAGATGTTGACCACAGTCCGCTTCACACCTGGACGTTGTGGAAAAGCCTGGAGGATGCCAGCAGTCAGACAGAGACAGGAGCTGACGTTGAAGGACAAGTAAGAGTCCACGTCATCCCTGTTGGTAAAGGACCTTGCGTAGCGGGACACGTCTCCCAGAGAGGCTGTGAGGACAGGGAAGAACTTTTCAGTTATTCAGACCATCGAGTGTTTCCATCAACTGGAGAAGAAGAAGAGAAGAACACAGAAAGAAGACACAAAAGGAGTGAGAAGATCGAACGCTAGAAGCCTTCAAACCCTAAAGCTTCATTAAATGTAAATGTTTGACAAGTCAGTGGGGCTGTGGAAGGATGAGCAGTGAGATTGGGATGACATCACAGTTTTCAGATACACAAAAATGGTGCTAATGATGCTAAAAACGGCACCATTAGGACCTTTGTTATAAGGTATAAAGGGTCTGGGGTGGGAGTTAAAGGGTCTGGGGTGGGAGTTAAAGGGTCCGGGGTGGATTATACATCTGTATCTAATTAATTAATGTCAGTCATTTGTAATAAATGCTTACCTGCGTTGTTGATTAATAGAATGTGATCCATGTCGTCGGTAAACACCTGTTGACATGCTCTAACCACGCTGCCGGGGGCCTCCAGCTCACCCAGATCTGCCACCACACACTCCACCAGCAGGCCGGCTCTCCCCACTCTGAAGCGGCCAGCTCTGCCTGCAGAGCCCGCAGCTTGTCAGCGGATCGAGCCACCAGAACCAGCGCCGAACGCGGCTGCACCAACCGGGACAGTTGTCTGGCCACAGCCCGGCCGAAGCCCTTGGACGCCCCTGTGATGACACACAGAACTCTGCCAAGATCTGCACGGATCGGCTCGGAAAACGACATTATGGAGCGAATCAAAGTGTGACGTGCGTGTGAGTGAGAGAGACAGCGAAGCACTTTCTTCTTCACGCATGTTAACCAGCGTGCAAATCCGTTTCCTGTTACCGCCACCTCTCGGTGGCAGGTGGAATCACATCTATTAGACTGATGACCGAGCTGAAGGACCCCCATAACACCCCAATAATAACAACACACACACACACACACACCACACACACACACACCACACACACCACACACAACACACACACACACACACACACACACACACCAGCAAACAAATACAAAGAGAGGTGGGAAGATGGACATTAGGACAAGCAGAAACATCTGGAAGTGTCCAAATTAGTATGTCCACACAGGATGATTGATTTTTGGAATAAATGCAGATTTATGTTACTGGTTTATGTTACTGGTTTATGTTGCTGGGTTATTTTTCCAAGATGTTGTGGCTGATGCAGAAGAATCAGGGAGCTGTAGTCAAAATGTGTGTGGATGTTCAGCCGGTGGAAGATGAAATAAGCTCCAAAAGACAGGAAGTTAGTGACCACAGCTTTAGATGTTAAACTAAATCAGGGTTCATTCTCCTCTTTTAGCTTTTCTAAATAACAGTCGAGGAAAGGGGCCCTCAGCAGACCTTTGGGCCCCTGCAGCAGTAGTGGCCAGTATCACCCCCATGTTCACGGCTGGACAGATGTTCCTCTCAACAGATTCTGTGTCCCTTGTTCTCCAAACACACTTTTTCTCACAGCAACAGCAGCAGCAGCAGAGTTCTGGTAGAAGCTCCTGGTTCCACAAGTCTCTAAAATCCACCAGGCTGGTCTGGATGTTCTTTAGCAACTTCTGATGCTGAAGGTTGTGGTGAGGATGCAGGAGAGGTGTTCTCCTGACCACTCTTCATGAAGGTCATGTTTGGGCAGCTGTATCTGAACAGCTGAAGAGTCAAGCAAACCTCCAGAGGCTGGCAGACCTTCCTGGAGGTCTTCTGCACTCTGACAGGGTTCTGACTGGTTCTCTCTCATTCTTCTTGGTCTCCCAGACCTGATCTTGGCCTCCACTGTTCTGGGGGGGTTCTTCGCCTTTTCAACCAAAATATCTCACTGATAATGCTGAAATATTGAAAGTGTTTCATAACTTTCCTCCACCTGCTGAAGGGTCTCAGTAACACATGTTGTCCATGAGCCAAAGACCAGAGGAGAGGTGTAGTCACGTGTTCTAGGCCCAGTTACCAGGACCAACAGTAAGTGGTGGAGAGACAACCGGCGGGATGAATTGCACGAGAGGCAGATGTGTCCAGAGACGGTCCTTCAGGAGGGACAGGTCCAGTCCTGCTATGGTTGAGACACACTCAGTCATGTGACCATGCAGAGATCAGAGAGATCAGATAAAAACTGTTTTATGGTCTTGCAGAACACTTTTTATTTTTAGGGGTTCAGAGAAATGAACGTGTTGACAGAAAGCTATTGGACCTACAGAATGAGGACACTTTCACACATGAAACACTCATGCACACGTGCCAGCAGCACAGTCAGGGACCTTAATGTGCAGCAGCACCTTAATGTGCACGGGAAACGTGTATGGCTGTAATGTAAACATCAGGAAGTCTCTAGAAACCTTCACTCCCAAATGTGGTGCAGAACATTATTTCTTCAGAGCAGAACCTTATCAGAAGGTTCTACCTGACTGTTGGCCCAGAACCCTGATCAGGCTGAGCCTGAGACAGCGAATCCTTGAATCCAACATGACCGCCTTCACAACCAGCTCAGTTCCTTTAGAATCTAAAGGAACCAAGTTCATCTAAAGTTTAGATGATCCACTGTGGGCGGCAGCAGCAACAGCAGCCTCACACTCCTGAAACAGCCAGCTCACTTTTGGGCATGAGTTTGTTCCATATTAACAACAGGTACTGAAAATTAAAGGTTGTGTGACTCCAACATAAAGATACAAAACTGCACGACTATAGATATAAAACTAGAAAACACCCATCATCTGTGACACGATGCTAATCACACAACCGCTGCTAAATCCAGGTGGCCTGAAACAAGAATTCCAAATGATGCCGAACTCTCTTTTAAATTCTTTAAAATGAAAAAAGGAAGTTTTAAAAAAAAAAAATTGTTAAGAAAAAGGTTATTCTGAGTTATTCTGGATTATTATGTTATTATGGGTGATTCAGAGTAATTCTGTTTTATTCTGG
>NC_079539.1:9064632-9199632 GCF_003711565.1 Takifugu flavidus | reverse complement strand
TCTGGTACTCCAATTAAAAACCACCAGCTAAAAATCCGACATTCCTGTCATCATTGCTGCCGAACAGGGTGGTGTGCAGCAGATTTGACCTGCCTCCAGGAACACTCCTTAATTTTTCACAAGTGTAAATCTTCCATTTTGGGGCGTAGCGTGCTGCTGTCACATTACAGTCAGCTCCTGCTCGACAGACTCAAGTCGAAGGGCGAAATGCCAAATGCCGTGGAAGGATAGACGACCCTTTGGAAGCTGCACTTATTTCAAAACAGTCATTGTGTTTTGCAGCCCACGCTGAAGGCGCTTCAGCAGATCATGTGCTTCAGCCATCTGTTCCTGCAGGGTGCTGCAGGGTTCTCACCGAGATCATCCGTGATGCCATCATGGCCAACTGCTGCGCTGATTTGATGCTCTTCCTTCTTGAATTTTACAGACACTAAACAGCGTGGACTTCAACAGAGGGTTTGCTCTTGTCACAGTAATATCATAGTGGAAATGAGTCCTTGTGGGGAATATGAGTACTCTTCATCGAGATAACTTTGGTTGGAGCCCAGCAGCTTTGGAGAAAAGCTATGCCCTCACTGCATGTACCATGTTTTCTCAAACACAAACACCCAGTCCAAATGAACTTTAATTAAACAGACACCATGAAATATTAATGTGGTTAGACAAAGATTTTTCTTAATTTGTTTATCATTTGTTACTATTCGCAGAAAAGCTCAATACAAATGTGGTTGTGCTGTATTTGTTCAACGCATTATTGGAAGCGATCAATTCCCACCGTTTGCACTGAAAATAAAGCTAAAATATACAGGAGTGCCATAATCTTGTGCTGGTGGTACCTGATGGCATCGAGAATCAGCCCAGTTACATCCAGAATGTGGAGACAAAGTCAGATCCTTTTGCGATACACCAGCTCAATCAGCAGCAAAGGATTTAGGAATTACCTACAGGGCAGCCTTTCACCAAAGGAGGCTTCAGATTCAATTTTGCTTTTAAAACCCTAAAAATGTACTCCATATTTAAATGCACATATAAAACCACAAATGAGCTATATCCATGTCTGTGCCCAGAACATGCAGGTATTGTCCTAAAACAACTGTCCAGAGGTGAAACAGAATTCATCAAAATCAACATTAAGAGAAGCTACAGAACAACTCACAACTTAGAACACTTTATCTCACTCTTCTTAGCCCTACTTGTGATCACAGTCAGGATTACATCAATACTACAGCAAGATAAAAGAGATGGAGGGTTCATGGTCTGCGAAGCTGCTCAGGTAGGTGTCAATGGAACATCCATTTAGATGCCAGGACCCAAGGTTCCAGGCATTGCCCAAAGCATTATACAGTGGGACCTCTACTTACGAACGTCTCTACATGCGAAATTTTCAAGTTACGAAGCGTCTCAACGAAAACTTCAGGATACGAAGGTCAAAAATACGCTACCGCTGCTACTCGCAGCTCGCGGAGTTTAGCGAACACAAACTTGCTTGTTGCTGCTCTGCCATTGGCTATCGCCTAGCATTTTCCTGTCATCCCATTGGCTAAGAGGGATGTCAATATGTACATGTTTGTGTGTATCCCAGTGTCGCCTTCGTTTCGCTTTTATTTATTGTGGGTGTTCGTATGTTTGTCTATTAGATGGCGGTGTTACCACAATGATGGCTAATGTAAGATTAGCCTGTAATAAAGTTCATTTTGTTCCTGGAGAAGCCTTGTACTGAATTCCTACATTTATTGGGCGGTAATCTAATTGTATCATGTATTTGTTACATGTTTTGATGCATTTTTGTGATTTATAAAAAGAATTATGTCCGAATTTTGGAGGGCTTGGAACGGATTAGGGCATTTACATGGAAAACGCGTCTCTACTTTTCAGGTTACGAAGCAACTTCTGGAACGAATTAAATTCGTAAGTAGAGGTCCCACTGTATTTACCCAGGTTTGTGTTGCACTACATTATGTAAAACAAATATATATAAACTATAATTTGTACCGATGTATAAACTGTAGAGTTTCGAAATGCAAGTAAACATAATGCAAATAGCCAGGCAGCTGACCTGAGATTTTCTTTTTCCTACTCTACATTAGTTATTAGGAGCAAAATCAACTAAAAAAGTAAGCAACCTGAACTTAGCAGCCTGTCATCTATGTAATATTTAGCCACCAGCAAAGTATATGAACAGTGTATACTTCTGTATATTTAGTATATGATTAAATGGTTGTCAGCCTTTGAATATTGGCCCACGATGAGCTGATGGCTTGTAGAGGGTGTACTCCCCCTCTCACCTGAAGGTAGTTATGACAGGTTCCTGCCATTCTGAGACCAGAAAATTGATGGATTGACAGACTGATGGTTGGAAGATGTATGATTATACTGATGAAGTTATAAGGAAGTTTAAGCAACTTTAGATACACAAAACCCTAATGATGTAATAAGCTGGAAAGGTCTTTTTTTTGTATTCCTTCTTTTTCACTTGGAAATGGGCCATGAATATCAGCATCCCATCTGGAAGTACATTCTGTCATGAGAAACATTTGTCTGGCAGTCCACATTTAGACACCGTAGCTTCCATACCTCCCGCTTGGCTACGATGTTTAAAATGAGGCTTGAATTATTCAAATATGCAGGACGGAAAACACTGGAAACTTTCCATACAGAGAAAAGCAAAACCGTAACTCTGAATGTCTAAACAAAGTCAAATGAAAGTTGAAATAAACTACTGGCAAAAAAAAGTTAAATGCCTCTTGATGACAACAGAATTTCAAAACAACTGATCAGACATAAATAAAACAATTTTACGTTTGCACACATCCATGCCAACTGGCATATAAAGCTTAATAAAAAAAAGAAATTTCTCCCACAGTCTAGACGTTGTAGCCACCTGAGACTTCTTTGAGTGAAAATAAGAGGTGTCCTATAACTGGCACAAAAACAAGGTCGGCTGTCCTGGGAGTGAAGTACCTCGCTTAAGTCAAATCATGTCAGGAAACGATGTCCTCCTTTTTATGAGAGCTGAGGACATGAGGTGAATGGAAAACTGACGATGTAAGAAGAGTATAACACCACATGGGAGGAGACTCAAGCACAGGAGCTTTGATCCCTGATGAAAATCTACGGCTAAGCATGAAATCGTCCACCCACTCCAAGAATTGATCCAACCCTCCGTCAGTGGTAACATCATCCGAAATGTCTTAAGAGTATTGGTGTTGGTTGAATTTTGAACTGGAAAGAGCTGGGCTTTCTCTGCCATAGCCATCAAATGCACTTAAATCGATTGCTCACGAGGGAGAAAGATTGAGTACAAATGAGGCTTCGAATTGACCCTTGCGTGTGAAAAAGGGGGCTTCATAAGGTTCCATTTTTGCTTTCCTCTTTTCTGCCTTCACAGCAGATGCAAACCATGGGTGATCCTCGGGTTTGTTAAATTATGAATAATAATGTGTGTGACAGATGTTTTGACAATATGCATGTAATTTTAAACAGCTGTGGAGGAAAGAGAGCAAGCTAAATTCCCGGAAATGGTATCATTCCTGAAAATCTCACACAGAAAAAGAAAAAAACAACCAAAAACAACAACTGCCACAAGGTAAAAGACATCCCAGAGACGTCCGTGGTCTGAATATATGATTCCACAGTGGGGAAATTCATTTTGTTCTGCCCTCCACAAACAGACTGCTCCTTTGTGTGAGATTTATATTACAGGAGTGCTGATGTGACTGTGTATTTATTGCAGGTTTGCACCATCACCTCAAAGTAGGCACCATATTTCAAGCCTTTATATAGTGTCAAACAGTGTATACCAAAATACAAACAAGACAGAGGAAGAAACTTTAGCAATAGCGCCTCCTTCTCCCAACAGTGATTCCTTGTGAAGCATTTATTCATGCTCTTTTGTTTTTTTCACATATGCTTACAGTATGTATTTGTATGTGGTAACACAGATGCTGTCAGTGTTGACACCCTTTTCTGTGATGAAGAAGTCATGCAGTTCTAATTGCAAGTCAACAAAATGTTGGTAAATTGAGGTGAAGGGATCGAATTACAATTCCGAGGCGGCCAATTAAGGTGCTACACCCGCTGGTGCTCCAGACCCACCATGCACAGAGATCCTGGAAGCAACCAAATGGTATTTTCTAAAACACTGGGTCTCTTGGCTCTATAGTTGTGCTGTAAAGGCACTGAATTCCTGTTGGATGTTTCCATCGTGGTCCCGAGCCTCACCCTCTGTACACCACCTCACACTTCTGACACATTATAGGACAGACAAGTTCCGGCCAAACATCTTCCTACTTCCGAGGACATGGCAAGGATGTCACTTTGTTCAAATCTCTCTGTTTTCTCTGTATTCCTACTGTCACTGACATTTTCTCTGTGTTCCTCTGGCTTAATTTGAGAATTAAATGCTTAAACAAATAATCGTTGTCTGACAGGATTTTCTTATCTTCACGGTTCAAGACTGCACACCTTCCTCTCCTCTCCCCAGAGTAGTTAGAGCGGTATTAGCATTTATTTTTGTGCGTTTTAGTTTGGGTTTTTTTGTTTTTTTCGCAGCCTGGCAGATTTTTGGATTGTTAACTACATGACTTCTTTGGGAAAAGCAAATTTGAGTCCTGGACAAAATATTAGTATGCAGAAGAGGTTCAGACAGGGATCAACCAATGCTCTCTCGTCAGCTCATGAGCGGTATTGTCTGTCTGTGTCTGGGTTCTGGTGAGGGAACATGCTCTGAATAAGATGTAGACACATAAAACAGCAGCTGTCATATGTGGCATCTTGACAAAAATATTTATTACATCATTTTTCACTTTGCTCCACTTGCTCCACCTTTTAGTGCCACATGAAAGGTGGAGAAATTAATCAAATGTAAAATCAGAGCAGGCATTAGAATATAATGAGACCAAAAATACACAGTTTCTGTCAGTTTGGATCTGGAAGTCCCACAGGATCTTGGCCTGCTTGTTCTCCAGCACTTTTGGGTCCACCTGGGACCTCCAGTCCATACTCAGTGCAGATGCTTCTGTACAACTCTTTGTCATTAAGTCAGTCTGCAACTTCAAGAAATATAAAAAGTTGTATTTGTCACAGAGACAAAGACGGTTTTCAACCCATCCTCATTGCTGACCATCAGTCAATCAATCAATCAATCAATCAATCAATCAATCAATCAATCAATCAATCAATCAATCTTTATTTATATAGTATCTGTTACAATCAAAATTGTTTCTAGGCACTTTACAGCATCACAAACCAATATTTTTTCATCTGTCTTTTGAGTCTTATCTCCACTGACACGCCCATTTTGGTCGTCCATGACATAAAACTTGCCCTTTAGGTTCCACGGTGATGAAACGACACACTCTAACTCCACTGTGCTTCTTATCCCAACATACCAAATCAACGGCATTTATTGTCTTTCTTCTTTCTGGCATTTTATCCTTCTTCTGCAATCTAATTGCTGCAAATGCCCTCACATTTGTCTTTTCGATATTCACTTTTATATGATATCAATAATTTAAAAGGCGGTCTTACAGATTTACTGCAAAAGATAAGACTCTACATTTGACTGCAAGGGTTTTTACTCCACTTGACTGGATTGTAGAGCTGAAAAGACGTCTGCATGTCCCACGTGATTGCCTGATGAGTTATATGTTGTGTTGCAACTGGCCTATATGCAAACACTATTCATGATAAAGAGTGCAAAGATGTGCCAGAAAACCAATTAAATAGCTGTGTGACAGGGTTTATTTGCTCTTTTGTGGATATATGGTGCTGTGGGTGAGATTCCAGTTGGTAGGTCATTTTTTTTGCATTTTACATTCTTCAAGCCTTTGACCCTTCTGCAGTTGGCACACATATAGTTGAGCTTGGTTGCCTCATAGGAAGAAGGGCATCGTTCGACTCCAGCTCAGACCTTATAAAGGTGGGGTTTGAGCATTGTCTTATGGGAACTAGAATCAGTAGAGGCACAAAATGTCTTCAGTGGTGCGACTGACTGGTGTGTGTGTGTGTGTGTGTGTGTGTGTGTGTGTGTGTGTGTGTATTCTGTGGTGAACTTATGACCTATCCAGGGTTCATAACTGCTTCTCCCCAAATGAATGCTGGGATTGACTCCAGGACTCACTGTGAGCCTGATTAGGAATTTACCTGCGGTAAGCAGAACACGGGGGGATGGATTTCATTTTAATGGACAAGAATGTTCAAATGTCCAATGTGCACTTCAAAAATAACCTTTTAAAGTTAAACAGTGTCTATTATTGATGTAACCAGAATCTTTGACTAATAACCACTCACTTGATGACATGATGAGACATTAGGGATCATATTAGGTTATACTTTGCAGTGGGAAAACAACATAGAGCTCTTATGTTGACGGCTATAATTATTATAAATACACTAAATTCATTACACTTGCACTCATAACAGCTTTCAAAATAATTCAGGGACACGATCAGCAACAAATTATGCACTAGTTGTGAGTGTGATATTCATTTTATTTTCATCATTTTTGCTATCAGACGAGCAGCAGATGTTTGAAATAAAAAGCTCTCGCTTACCTTTATTGTATATTAAATATATTTAACTTGTGGTCCTCATGCCAATGAGAGTTAGGGTTTTTAGCTCCTAGTTACTAGATAAGTGGTGCATTTTCTCTGGTGGCGCGCGTCCTCCGGTGCTTGTGCTCAGCTAAATGTGGTTTACGAGAGGCAGCAGTATGAAAGTGTGGAAGTGCACTTCTACAGCTGCAGAAGCTTTTGTTACAGTACATCTGGATGGAATAGACACCATGGTTCCAACGACATCAGATTGCAGTCCACCTGTAATTGCTGTATCCCTTCCAAACTCTGCAGATGTGTGAGTAACGGGTCTTTGTTTTTAATAGGCACAGCACTCTTAAGTGAGCCATCAAGTACATCCATTCATCCATATTTTATTTGACACATTCAGTTAAGAGTTCAATGATGACACCAGCCGCTTGTCACCTCTGTCTCCATTTTGTTCTGTTACTGCACATGTCTAGATACGATCTTCCTGGTGCTTTTATGCTAAAAAGCACCACGAAAAAAGAGTGAATAACATTAAAAGCAACATACACACTATCATAATAAAGAGAATATCTTCAACTCTGTATTGACATTCAGTCAATTTAAAAATAAAAACATATGTTTTTAGACTGCTCCATCGGAGAATATGTCTGAATATCAGTGAAACTTGAAGTCAAGTCAAACATTGGAACAATGTTGAGAATACTTTAATGTGAATACATGAATCATAATCGTGAACTACTCAGTTTATTTGAAACTGGCACAACACTGATCCACTCTGACAGTGATGGTTTAATAATTATAGGAAACGAATTAATCATCATTCATCATAAAAACCGGACTGGATTAGGAGATCCTTTTCATTGTCTTTAAGGTCAGAGGTCTGGGTGTCTTCTCATTATTAAACACAACTGAGGCTGAGCTCATATATTTTCACCCTATCAATCTTTTATTTGCCTCATTAGCATGTCTGACATGAAGCACACAAGCAAAAGGGAAACTCCACACTGATGTACCACACAGCTGAGAAAAGTAGACAATGTGGGTTTCATGGTTTGTTTCCACTAACTATGTGAGACAGAAAAGACAAGACCCTTAAAAGACAACAGACCCCAAGAAAATCAGGCTCGTTTGTTGGCTGACCTGAGAATAAAGATCATGAGTGAGCTGGATACCTGGGGACCCTGTGTCTGTTTCCCAAGGCCAGCAAAGGCTCATATCAATAGCTTGGAAGCTTTATGTTGAAGCCAGGAGGATAAAATAGACATTCTCCCCAAGCACCATTCCAAGGGTGCTCTGAAATTTAGAATAATGGGAACAGACTCGGGCAGGAAATATTAAACAGGTATCCAAAACCACTAAAATCACATAGATGGAGACTCTGAGAGCAGAACAGTGTTGTCTCCCATTACAGTCATGAACTATAAGGCTGCCCAGAGGGAAACAATTCAGTCTCACCACCGGCTGAAAACACTTGTTTCCACGCAAAAGTTTCAGTCAGGTATTGTAGAAGCCTGAGATAACGGACAAATAAATCAGGTTTTAATGGCGAAGTTGGAGTAAAACCAAGAAACTACTGGCTTACTGCACTGCTGGGATTAAATCAAGAAAAAACAAAACAAAACAATAAAACTCATCCTTTCACACAAGGATTTGCTTGGAGCTAGAAAACATCGACAGGACAATTAGAGATCTTAATAGGAGTGGAAAACAATTCCAGCACGTTCATGAGTGAATGACTATTTCGAATCTCAGAGTTTCAGTATGTTTAGGGAAACAAATCTGTAAATGGCAGCTTGAGGCACAATCTCCAAGTTAGTCAACATAAGATTCATCATCATTTTTTTGACATATAAAGCATTACTGCACCGTTTATATTAATTCAAGGTTTGTGGATGCCACAGTTCTGTTTTTGTTGGGTCGCCGTTTGGCAGGAAATTATTATTTATTTACTCAGACTGACTAGCCAAAGGGTAATTAGTGATGCATTATTAATGAATTTCAAATGTATTGGCTGCTTTGCAACTATGGTGACAAAACTATGTCTGACAAATAGAATGGCGTTTGAATAGCTGTCCGCTGCAGTGACCGCTGCTGAAAACAGGTCATCTCAAAGTTAATAGTTAAAATTAGCAAGAGGTAAAAGGGCTTAGGGTCAGCTCCTGGAAGAAAAGGGGGAGAGAGTAATGGAATGAGAAAAATCCCAATTAAAAAAACCTGTCCAAACGTCCCCATCAGGGATGAATCACAATTCAGTCATGTTCTGTAGTGCAGACATGATATTTGAGATCATAAATTGTCACTTATGAAGCTGTTATTGTTAAAAGATGGACCATCATGGCCACTAAATCACTTTAAGTGCCTGCCTCACGTCAGGCTGCTCATATTCCTGACAGCACGACACAAATGCTCTGTTTTCAACAAACGTGCTAAATTATCTGATCACAAGTACAACTAAATCACTTGTGGTGGAACTTGTGGATGATTGATTACTATATCACAATTTTATTTTCCCTGCAATTATCAGGGAACAGATGCCTTTTCCTGTCTTCCTCAACTGCACCCAGCTGTTTCCACAACCGTGGTGAATGTGCACTGCGATGCCTGCTGTACAGACGGTCAGGGGCTAGCACAGTTAATCCAGGTTTTCACATTAGTTGTAATTGGCCTTGTCAGTGCAAAAAATAAGTAAATAAATGTTTCTTTTAGTATTTCACCTACAGAATTTCTGAATCTTTGTCATGAACAGGAAACACACAGCAACAACTCTGACAATATCAGCCTCAGCTCAGCGCACTAGAGCTTAGGGGCTGAGGGTTACATAAAAATGCAGTGTTGACAAGCGGCAGTGGTGCTATGTATTCCACTCAAATGTGCATGGGTCCATGTGGAAAAGTAAGAGGAAAGCCACCTGTCAGATTTGCTGTGGCTCACAGTCTGCAGGTTACCCGCAGTCTAAACATGCTGCTCTTGGCCTTGATCCAGGCTGCACTGGCGAGGGAACACTACTGATATCAGAGACAAGCAGAAAGTCGAGACCCCAGACTGTTCAGTGATTAGTGGGTGTTGGAGATGCTGAAAGAACAAGTGGACAAGGGGAATAAAATGCCCTTTCAATCACCTGTACAATCAACTGATAACAACAAAATCACTTTTTCTCCTTGATGTTTTCTTTCTGCGTCAGCTCACTTGGTTACTCTTACAACAAGAGACACTGTCTACTGGCCTGTCTCATTCCTGCCAAAAGATAAGAAATGTTGTTGTTTTTGACTTTAAAAATACAACTGTCATTCTTAGATTTAACAAGATCAGGACAAATGTGTCATTGGCAATACTGTCACTTTCCTGAATAGGTTAAATCCAGAATAATGGTTAATAGTTGCAACTTACACCATTTAAACAGTGATTTATGTGCATCAAAGCAGCCCTGCATGATATTGTCCATGTTTGATTACAGTAGCAACACTTTGATAGTCTGATTCTATAGGCAGTTTTAGACAGCTGGTTATATTATATAAAAACACAACAGTCATGGCCCTTTTTCCTCAAATTAGGCAATATTATTACACTGTTATTGTGCATATTAACTGGATACCTTGGCACAATTACCAACATTTCCAGTGACAATAATGTTATCACAAGACAGATGATATTTTTCAGGAGGAATAGCATTTTTGCTGTGGCTAATAGCCATTAAAATAAAATTAAAAGCTGTGATGGAGCAATAAGACAACCATTAGTAGCATTAAAATGAAGGGCAAAGGTTCTAGTGATCCTACATAACATTGGGCTCATTTTTCCCTCATTTTCGAGGGATTCTAGGGATTTTTTTTCTAAATTCTGAAGGCAACAGGGTCTGGCACATATTCTGCATGTCTGCATGAAGATGGTATGCATGAAAAAGAACCATCAAGCAGTGACGTGTCTCTGAAATAGAGAGCCAGCTGCAGTAGCCCTTCTTTCATGGGGTACTTTCAGAAGGCAATTTGTGTTCAAATATAAATTATTTTCAATTATAGATAAATGGTCTTTTGTCAATGAGGAATAACTGACTGAATGAGTTAAAAGCTCCTTGTTTAATATAGTTAGAATGGACCCCTAGAGCCCACACTGACCAGGGCTTTAGTGACTACCATGTAACCATCAGGGGGCATTAGAGAAACTTTGTGGTAGACGCGGTGACTAACACGAATCCCCTCAATCAAGTGTGCAATCAAGTGATTGCAACATTATCACTCTGGGACTGGTTCATCCATCTTGCCCTCGCCCAAATGTGTGTATGGTGGGCAAACAATTGCACACGTGGCTCCGCTCCAAGCCCCTAAAGCAGGTTTTATGGCTCTGTGGGAAATGAGGCAAGGACTTCACTATGAAAGCTCCATTTTTTTCCCCTGAAAACTGGTTCGAGGAAAATCCCCAAGCCCAAAGCGCACAAGCCCACTCAAGATTTCATGAGGTTACAAGAGGGAATAAATGTGGTAAATTTTATTTTGAGATTGTACCACAACGTAGCATTGTAATGGCTTTTACAGTGAAATCAGAAGTATCTTAAACTTGGCTGTTAAAGAATGTATTAATCTGTGACGGAATGTGGTACCGCACCAGAAAGAGAGCGGTACCGAGGGCCAGTGTGATCAGGAACATGGCCTTGCCTGTAGATAGATGCCCAAGTTTGGATATTTGCGTGTGTTGGGCATGACTGCTGATAACTTGACCCGATTTCAGCGCTTCCAAATCCTCCTGGATCAAAGCCGTGGGACACAATTCCGCCAAGACCTCCAGAGCCGCTCGCTGGCCAGCCTGCACTGCGCCACTCATGTAGCCACACCACTGGGTCGCCGTTTCTGTGCCTCCCCAGTGGATCCTGTAAATCAAGTAAAACAAGGAGGCATTTACGCTGATTGATCTATGTGGCACTGAAACATGGTCTCCTTCCTCTTAGCTTACGCAATTCAAGTGTTTCATGGTTTATGAAGCCATTTTCGCTCATTGGCTTTATCAGCTAAAACTGCTGACGGCCCAGATTTCCTGTCATTTATTTGTGACCTTTTATAACTCTCAGTCGCGCTTAAACATTTCACGTCGCTGTGCGCCGAAGTTCACAGGGACAAACTATTGGATTTATCGCAGGTTGCACGATCCGCGCAACACAGGACAAATAGAATAATAAGCCACTGATTTCTCATGTGGTCTTCATCGCGTTGCAGCGGAACATCCGGCTGTCAAAAATAAATGTCAGCTGGAGTACGGAAAAAGGGGTGGATTGTAGCTCTAAGTGTGTAACAAGCCAGTGCAATGGGGGGGGAATTAAACTCAGCTGGGAGATCAAAGCTAAAGAAGACTGCTGCAGGATTGAAGATGACATATAGCTGTCTGTTTTCACATCATATGCAGTGGATTTTTATTTCTGTTTTTTTCAGGCTGCAGTATTTCAGCAGAAAGCTCCGGGCCACCACAAGAGTCAGATGCAAACTCCGCCACCTTGTACAAACACAAATCCCCTAGTGAAGCACAAATCGCAAGAAGGCCGACCATACAATGATGTAGGGAGACGTTTGCGGGAGCAGGGTTGGCTCCTTGGCTGTGTGAAAAGGAAAAGACAACTGGTTAACAAAAAAATGTCACAAGCTCCCCGAAGTCAAACAAGGAGAAAAGGTCAGATTAAAAGCTGTGAACGTGAGAAGCTCTGCAATGTTGTCACTACACTACCCTGTATTTATTTGGTTGGTTGGTTGGTTGGTTGGTTGGTTGGTTAATTAGTTAGTTAGTTAGTTGGTTAGTTGGTTAGTTAGTTGGTTAGTTGGTTAGTTTAAACAAAAGGTTTAAATAAAACTGAGAGAGCTAAATTAAGGTTAAAAACTATCAATAATACTAATTTTTCATCATATTGGTCTGTCTGTCAGTTTATGTTTATCAGATTTCATCCATCCACCCATCCATCCATCCATCCATCCATCCATCCATCATCCATCCATCCATCCATCCATCCATCCATCCATCCATCCATCCATCCATCCATCCTATGTCTCATATATTTGTCACATGGTGACGGAGCTCCTCATTAACCAACTGAAGTCAGAGTGCACCGTGAAGGAGTTGTCAATTCATGAGAGGTCTGACACTTTGAGACACACTCACTTTTACACTTGCAGGCAATTTAGTGTCACAAATTAATCTAATTAAGCAAATACGTGACCAATGGTGCTGCTGTGTGATGTCGGGCCCTGCACCCAGAGATGTGGTGCTGGCTGCTAAGCAAAGCTAGCACTGACTTTGCAGGCGTCTTCTTTCCAAAGTGCTCTCTAGTAACCGGATGGCTGTGTAGTACAGAGAGGTCTGAATTTTTCAAATCACCCAGCTGGAAAATGGGGTCACATGTGGTCTGGAACACCTCGGGACGTGGTCACACTGATCAGCTCTCCTCTGCTTCCTAAGCGTTTCTGACATGTACTCTGAGCTGTCCACTTGTTATCCAATCATTCAGAAAGCACGTTTACACAGTCTGAGGGGTTACCCTGGAAGACTGATGAGTGTATTCAACCTTGATTGAAGACAATACTGCAGCCCATTATCCTGAATATTGATTTTCCTTTGGTGTATGACATACGTAGCCCGCTTTGATTGTCATGCTACACTAATCGAAGTTCACTATATATCCTCTTGAAGTGTCATTAAAAGCTCACTTTAGTGTGATAGCTTCTGCTTCTTTTCTGGTGGCCTTCAATGATACATGATATAACCAGTTCCATGTGAATGTGGACAGACAGGTCTAAAACACATGTTCCATTTAGCTCTGCTTTAAGATGGGCTCAAGTGTGGGAAACAAATCCACCAGCAGGATAAGCTACACGTGATGGCAGCAGGGGTCAGGCTTTAATACATCCGGACGGAGTAAAAGAGCGGCGATTCCTTCAAATGACGCAAAAGGTCGGTGGGGTCCAGGCTGTGCGTACTGACAATCCACTACAGTCACAGCACATATGTTTCAGTGTGTAGCGGAAGCAGTCTGGATGCTTAAGCCATTGATTTGACCTTCTCGTCTTGGAAGGATTCGGCCCCCAAGTCGCCTCTACATTTAAGAGATGCGGCAAAAAAGAGTGGTAACAAACAAACGAAGCGGCATTTCGAGTCCCGATGCCACTGGTCTCTTTTAGGATTTGTGAAAATAACCTGGCAGGAGGAGGAGGAAGAGGAGTGCAGGCACGTGTTATTTTACTTGTCTTCGTTCCCTCAGTTGCTGCAGCGAACCCCGCATTGCTGGGAATGAAAGAGAGAGCCAAGAACGGAGGAGAAGACGCACATTTCAGAACATATCTGTATCACGATGCATGCAGGTACGGTTCCAATTAACCCTGGACATCTGCCAGACGTTGATACTGGAATTGAAAGAAAAACAAAACCTGTCTCCCTATAATTAAAACAAACAGGTGACTGGCGTTTTGTGCTCATTTTTCATTTGTGCATATTGAGTTTACCATGAAAATTCCTCATTTAAAGTCTAGAAATGTAACACATTCCTCAACCTTAAAGCTCTAATCACTAAAACTGTCATCATACGTTGAACTATCCTTCATAACAAGTGTGGAGCTGTTAAATTATAGTCCACAATTTTGAGAGAGGATATCAACGAGTTTCCTTTTGGCCTCATCTCCTGCACATGACGTTGTAAATAGATGAGCTAATTCAATTGTCCACGTCTTCACTTAACCAACAAGTGTTTCTTTGTAGCACACAACAGCAACCAGATCTGTGTGCATATTTTGTTGTCATAAAATCCAGGTGTGACTGTGGAATCATGAGAAGAGCTTGACAAGGCAGACCATTTAATGCAGGGGTTTAAGTTAAGCATCCCCTAATAGATCAGGACCGCAGGCTTTTTTAAAACTGTAGTCTATTATGTTGGCACATTTTGCCGAAATTGTGATGTTTGCCTGCCAATTCATAATGCTGCACAACATCATGCTAAAGATTTGTTTTTTTCTTTCTGAGACTGGAATCCTTTGACATTATAAATGGTGTTCTTCAAGGTAATCACATTTCCCAGGAGGCTGAGACAGATACCAAAACAGCAAAGTAAAGGAGTTCAGACAGCATCACGCTGGCACTCATTTAGCACAAATTCAGGCTCCAAAAGTGGAGCTTTATTCATCACTGACCTTTTTTGTTCCTGCAAAGTGAAGCGCCTTTTAAAACACGATGATGGTATCTGTTAATTAGATGTCGAGATGAGAAAGTGTGGCGCGGCAATGAGGTGTATATATATATATATATAATTATTCTTCAGATGTGCTCAAAAGATTCACCCAACTTGTCTTTTGTAGATGGTTTTCTTTTTTATGTGCGGTTTGATTGATACACAATTCTGTCAGGACTGAAGAGCAAAATTTGTATGCAAGCAAAGTAAACGTGTCGAGACGGCGTGTTGTGAACGCTCACACTGATTTTATGCTGGTGTTGTGTGTCTGGCAGGAACAGTGTTGTTGTAAACACTGAGCGGAACCATGTTCCCCTGTGTTGCATGACACAGCGGGAGTGGGCTCCAATGGAAAAATGAGTCAAATGGTCCATCCATCCATTTTCTTTTTCAAAAGCTTTTTTTTCCATTAACAAATGACTTTTATGGGATTATCCTTAACATAATAAACACGCGCTTTTCTTCCGGTGGCTGCGCCGCCTGTTCACAATCACGAGTACACAGGAAGTCGCCCTTCAGAGCTTCTAAATGCAAATACTGGAAGCAGCTTAATAAAATCAGTGGCAAACAACATAGTTTTTTGATGATTCCTTTGAAAAGTAATTCAAAGGATGTTCTCTCATGAACAATAATGATAAATAGGCAAATGGGTTGAGTTTGTGGCATTTCCAGTCCCTGGCTTGTTAAAACAGCTGCAAATGTTTGCGGTCACCATGTGTAAAGATTTTTGGCCACATTTTTAAAACATATTTTAAAGGTGTTTGATCGTTGCTTGATATTTCTCATTCACAAGTGTTTCAGCCATTTGCTCCACAATTTGATTAAATCTCAATGATTGTGTCTTTAATTAAAACCTGGAATTAGGGATTTTATGGCTAAAAGGATTCACTTTGCCATTTCAAACGTCCCAGGGTGCATTTTCCCAGTGTTTGTGCATCAGTGTCTGGAAACTGATTTGAGATCACTTTTACATTTTTTTTATTACCTTTAATGTCATTACAAATCAAATGTTATGGGTCCCGGGGTTGGTACCCAAATGTCTGTAATGGCAAAATAATGAAGAAACATCGGGTGTTCTTCCAGGGGTGGCAGAGATCGCCCGGGCAACAAACGTATATTATGTATATATTTAACGGATATATGTATTGACAATAAAAACTTGACAAAAAGGAATGAGAGTATGCAAACCTTTACCCATAGTATGGTATAGTACATATATGTGTGTGTGTGTGTGTGTGTGTATTTGCTCTTCAATGACCTGTTATTGACATTTCATGGAAATCTGTTCACAACTTGAGTTACCGTAATTCCCGGACTATACCCTCATCAACGTGGAAAATACTAGAAGAAAAGCATATGATGTGACGCTTAAGTTAAAGCGATCACTCTGGCGGTCAAAGAAGGAAATCGAGCTGCCGCGCGTAATCTTGGCATTATGGTAATCAATGGCGAGAAGGTGGAGACGCCCGCCTGAAGAACTGATCCAAAGCAAAAAGACAAAAGCTTTTAGACGTAAACATCGCAGGTGGCCCGAGCTTGAAAACGTTCTGGAAGACTGGGTCAACACAGAGAGCGGACCGCGGTGTTTCCGCTGTACAAACCAGACGGAAGGCAAAAGCAATCGCCACCGCCATGAAAATAGAAGATGGCAGAGGTGAAATTATGTTGCCACTAGCTAGCGTATCAAAGGCTGTACCACCTATTGAAAACAGGAGAAAATTATTTTGTGCATAATGAAAATTTTAAAAGTAACGTCACATGTTCGCATATTTTGCAGTTTACCACAGATTTCTGCACACAACCGCTAAAAGCATTACTACCGAATGTGGCAAGTTGCTTACAAAAAAAAAAATCCATGGGTTCTTTTCTGGTGGGGAGCCAGCTAAATTAAAGCTAATGAGCAGAATTGTTTGTCTCGACTCATTTTCCTATCGCTTATACAGTTTAGGGTAGCGGGGGAATTGTTAGTTGGGTTTTAATTGCTAAAGGACAACTGCTGCTGTTAAAAAAAAGAATCTCTGCTATAATTTATTATTATCATCTCCTCATTAAATGTGGTTTCTTGATGCTAAAATGGACCAGCTGAGTCACAGTAGATCGAGGTTGAAATGGGACTTTTGGCATTAAAAATGCTTCTTTTCATGTGATATTGGCCTTGTGAAAAAAAATAATAGTAACTTTAAAAATAAGGCAATTTGACCCCAGCATGTGTCAGATTATAACTTTCTCCTCAGCATGAAGTCGCCTGGAAAAGGAATGAAGAAATAATGGCCTCAATCGCCCCAAAAGGCTCCAAACCTGACTTAGATGTAGGGCTTAATGCATGGTATGCATTAGTGTAGCTCACAATACATTTGAAAAAAAACAACAAGAGGAAATCTTAGCAGCTAAAAGCAATGTAGCCATTATTCTGTTCACATTCTTAAGCGTTTAGGGAGGCCAGTTGAATTGGGCTGTTTGAAGTGCTTTGGGCAACATTTCCTGCTGCTCTCTTGCCTTTGAGCTTGTTTCTTCTTTTACATTTTTAAATTTAAAAAAGGGAAAACAGCTCACACTCGTTCTACTCAGACATGGGATCTATATAATCTCACAAATCTATTTTATGAAACCTTACTGTGCTCAATGTATGCGCACCATCATACCCTCCCCCCACAACCCCTCCCAAAAAAAAAAAAGGAATCCATTAGACGCCACCAGAATGAGTTGTGCTCTTTCGTGCAGTGCATTTTAAACACTGTCAGCATTTTATCAAACCAAGCATGTGCAATCTTCATTACACGTGCTGGAATTGCATCAAGGTCATGGGACGTCCTTGAGGATCCATTTCTTATATAGGTTTGGAATGTGGATGAGGGAGATCCCACCAGCACCACTGTTTGAGTTGCGTTATGTAATGAGCTTTCGCTGCTCCCCACAGACATAATGTCATTATGGAAATACATAACCTGGATCCCCTTCCCCATCACTTTCATCCTCTCAGCTTTGCGTACCCCTGAACAGGTCGTTAGAAATGGATTATAGTTTCCCTCTGAGAAAACCGCCCCGTGTGACCTCTTATCTTTGCTTCCGAACTGGACTAATATGTATCGGTGAAGGTATAATCACTCCCTCAATTCATCACAATCATCTGTAGGAGCTGGCAACAGTATTTCTACAAGCTAAAAGTAAGAAAAGCATCCACCAATGACTGTCATAGCTCATCTCCAGTACAGTGATTTAAATAAGGGGGGAATGCAGGCTGACTTGTTTTCAGGGAGATGTTTACCTGCCAAAAGGCTTCCTCAAGCTAGGGTGGTAATACGTTAGCAGACCAGGCGCCATCACATTCACAGGGCCCCCCCAGCTGTAGTCCTCCTCAGCCCAGTCCTGGCAAGTAAAAAAACACATAAAAGGAGTGTCACTAACTAGCTTTATTGGAAATACATCATTCTCATGTCTGGTTCTCAGTCAGCCTGTTCATGGTAATTGTGGTAGTTGAAACCTGAGTCCAGTTGCAAAGATTCAACTTCCAGAAATACATATTTATATAAAAAGCTAGCTGAGCTTTGTAAATATTGAGCTTTTCTACCTCTGATGATTTAATTTACGATGTTTCTGAAATATGAAGATGGTTGCCCTGACTACAACATTTGGTGTGTCCAGCTGCTGCGGCAGTGAAAGCAGCCCATCACCCTGGCGTAGAGTCTGTATACTCCCTGAGATCTTCATCAGTAATGTTCTCCCGTCTCATCCAGCACTCAAGCTAGAGGCTCTGCTTTAAATCATGAATAGATCTGTCCAGTTTATCTTTTTGAAACTCAGACCATTGATTTTTTGTAGATCTTGCGACAGCACATGACATGAACCTGTGGTACTGTATGAGGCAGACAGTAATGACAGTCGCTGAGGGCCCACATACTCCCCGGTAGCCTCTATGACTAAATCCTTATCCAGAAACGTAACTAATGTATGCATACTAATTAACAGAGAGGGAGAGAGATCAAATCTGATTTCCCCCCAAAAAACACAAATCTGAAAAGCCTTGAGAGGGAGTCCAGGAGTATTAGTCAGCAGAGCAGGGGCCCAGGAAATCAAACATTCTCCTCTTAGAATTGTGAGCATAAAACGCTCAAGCTAAGTTCGTAAGTTGTTTATTCATTCGTTATCTGTAACTGCTTAAAGGGAGCCTAAGTTCGCTGGACAAGTTGCCAGTTCGTTGAAGAGCACCGATTGCCAGAGTCAGGTCACTAGTTTGGAGGCTAGCTACTATGTGTTTCACACATATTATCACTGTGCACCAAAGGAGGCCACTCAGTTACAAGGCTGTATTGAATTGTATTATGATGTATTCACGTTCTACTCAGAAATTTTGAGCATTAGGAAATGTTCAATTACACTATCATGATGTAACATTTTGCTAGTGTTGGGAAAAAAGTGAAATATTCAAAGCTACAGTATTTTTGTTGTTTTTCACAGCAGTATACAATAAAAGACAGCACAGTAGCTGACAATAACAACGTAAGATGATCATTTTTAAGTGTCAACAGATATTTTGATTGGCGACAGTCCCATGATGCTGCTGTTCGTGAGTGACTAAGTGACATACACAAGGGTGGGCTGTTTTGGGTTATTAGAGAACTGTAACCCCTTGGCTATTTCAATATAATAGCAAAGTGCAGGCTAATTTTTTTATAACTCAATTTTACTCACTCATGCTGTTGACAGAGCCAGGCTAAAGTTCCTAAAGAGGTTCCTTCAGCTAGTGGAGGGAATTGTGAAGCAGATTGAAACTGTTGCGGTCAAAAAACAGTGTGTAATGTATGCCGGTATGAAAATATATTTGCAATCAGAGGTGTAATAAACTGGTTTTAAGTAGCCTGTTATGGTACTTAAGCCCACACTATTAGTGGGCAAATCACCAAAATATGAATAAGGTGCCTAATAATACATCATTTACATACTAATACTCTTTTGAGTGTTTGTAAAAAAAAAATAAAAATACTCAGTGTATTACACCAGACACCATTTAAGCAACACTAAAACTGAGGTGTCAGGTGGAGGCAGGATTCAGGGTTCAGCTCTGAGCCCCCTTTTTGGTTGCTATGGAGGGGAACAGGCTGACAGGTGAGGTTGGTCAGGAATCCATGTATTGTACTGTTTACTGTGTTGAGATCAGGCTGCAGGGTAGGGAGAACCCAGAGGGGGTGGAGGTATGGAGAGGAGAGCTATGAAGGTCAGCCAAGGTGATAGACAACACGCGTGTAAATGTGAAGGACCCAGGTGCAGCGGTGGATGGTGGTCTGTGGGTGCTTTGGTCTCTCTGGTGTTTGGTGGTCCGGGGGGTGTGGGATCTAGGGGTTGTGGGGCCTCTCAGCCAGATGGGGCAGCCCTTGGGGTGTTCTGCCTCTGGGGGTGCAAGGGTGTGTCACTCCTCATCGCCTGGTGTTGGTGTCTTTTGCTACGTGGGCCCTCTGGTTGGCCTTTACGTCTGTCCTGCCCAGCAGGGGTCATTGGGTGTTCTGTCTTTCTATGCTGCTTGTGGCTCGTTGCCTGGTTCAGCGTGGGGGGCAAAACTGTTCCAGTCTTACTCATCAGTACACCAAGTGGCCGACTTAATCATACACACATTACACAGACATACGCTCCTAAAGGTTCGCGGGGGGCTAGAAGGCAGATGTTGTTGATTGTGGCTGCTTGTTTTCAGTGTTGTTGTGGTCTAAATATGTTTATTATCACCATCATGTTGAATGATGTTCATAAGTATCAGTGTACAAAGGTATGAATACACAACTTTGTGGGTCCATAAGGGCAGGTGTGTGTGTGTGTGTGTGTGTGTGTGTGTGTGTGTGTGTGTGTGTGTGTGTGTGTGTGTAAGCTTTTATAAGTCTGAATGAATGTATGTGTTGTTGTTTTTGTCAATTTCTACTTCTCTTCTGTGGTCTTCTATTCTGCCATCTCTTTAATTTTTAGTTGATTTTTATCAAATCTAAGTCAGTTTATTTATCTATTTATTTAGGTTTTGTATTGATGTTTTTGGAGTTTTCTTTCTAGGGCTTGCTTGGTCGTTCTTTGTCTGTCTTGTCTTGCTGTAATTGTTCGTTGATTTCCCAGCAGTCAGGTCCGACATTCATTAATTAAATACATTTTTTATATTCATCATGACACAGGAGGGCTTTGTTGAGCAAAAGATAAGTAAAATGGAGGATTTTAAGTGATTAGGGTCAACTGGCTATGTGACTGGATATGGTGGGAATGGGTGGGGATGGGTGTGTTTTGGCCATCAAACAATACTAAACCTCTGTATTTCAGTTCTAAGTTTTAAAAGAGAGGTATCTATAGGTTTATACTTGCGTTTATCCTCATCCTTCTACAGTATCACTGTTGGTGTGAATCCAAATATTTTATCTGCTATCACTGTATTCTTCTCTTGCTTTGACAGAACTATAACTGAAGTAATATTGGCCACCCACCACCTTGACACTATCAACTCCCACATGAGAGATTTCTTTGGCTCGTTTTAGGAGACTAATGGTGCATTTTCTCTGCAGTTTCTTCATCATCACTTTATTTTAACTATACTTGTTTCAGTATCAGATGTTTTTTTTGCTCTGACCTCCAGTACAGCAGTTGTTATGGTGACATTAATTGTGCTTCTACAGCTGTCTGAATAACGCAGTTGAGAATGTTGTTGAGATATTGCACTGATTTATGGATTTCTGGCTGTTCGTTGGAATGATGGTCCCAACCTGCTAAATAAAACAGGAGAGTGTGGGAAACTTTTCCATGTTGGGATGTTTATGAGCTAAAACATGAGTGAGAACAACAGAAATTAGAGGTCTGACCAACCACAGCTGGTAGAGGTCTGTGTTGGATTCAACATCACCTTAAATAATTGCCAGACACCTGCTACTAAAGTTTACTGGTGAATAAAAAGTGGTATCGTGAAGATAAATAAAAACCCAACCAATACGGCCCCCCCCCCATTCCAGGCTCCACCTCTCAGCACTACACTTCTAAGAGGGATTCAGTCTCAAGGTGCCACGACAGGAAAGGCATTGGGCCAGATTCACCAATATGTTCTTAAGAATCGTCTTAGATTCTTTCTTAAGTTAAGTCATAAACCCTACGTCAGATTCACCAACGCGTTCGTAAACCCCAGAATGTTCGCAGCTGTGTTCTTAGATTGATGAATGCCATCTGTTCGTAAGTTGAAAGCGCGTGCCAGGTGAGTCTAATTAACATACGATTAGCATAAGTTACTGCCCACTAATGCCCATAAAAGGAACTGCAGCAGGACCCTCTAGACAGAGCAAAAAGCAGCCAATGCCCAAAGCGAAATGCCCAAAGCTTGCCTCTCCACGCCTGATTTCTGACGCCATGTTGAACAATCAAGAAAGGATGGCTAACACGCTTGATAAAATTGCCTCAACCCTGATGACTATAGCCAACACGCTTAAAGAAATCAACGAGAATGTAAAAAAAGAAGAATGTAAAAAAAAATAAACGTGTAAAAGCTGTGCTCGGATTGTGACAATAATGCATTTTATTCACAAACGGGCAATTAATCGCGCTCGAACGTGAACCGCGTGCCTGCAGTCTGGCCCCATCATTGCATCAGGACGCACATCCTCACGGGGTTGTGGCTCTGTCCAAACACCCATTTAAAATGCCGATGGTGCGTTCAATGGTGGAGCTACTGCGCGCATGCATCTGATTGAATAAAATTTCCTGTGGAGTCTGAGGGTTGGTCAGTGGTGTCAACAACCAGGGAGCTAGGGCATATCCTCGATCCCCTAATAAAATAAATCAAGATAAAATCAAATAAAAAGACAGTTTTGGCATGGTTTCCAATTTGGTTGATTAATGTTAAGTCATTGGCACATTTACGTAATTTTAAAATTCTCCGTAAATCACCAAAAATAGGAAATAAACAAATAAATAAATAAATATGACAGAATTATCATTGTAATATTGAATTTTATTGAACTGCACAAGAGAAGAAAACACAATCAATCTGGCCCATTGTTATGCACCATCACCAAGATCAAGGTTGTACTGTAAGACCTCCAGACAATGGGCCAGTTTCACGAAGCGTTCTTACGAACAAATTTGTTCTTAAGTCCCATTTACGAACAGTTGACGAAGATTGTGGCATTCACCAATTTCTTCTTATCCTGGATTTATTCGTAGGTAAGAACAAATCCTACGAACACTCAGGAGTACTCTTGCGCACATTTCAGTGCCGACATGTTGGTATGGTTGGGTTTTCTTCTCTTGTGCAGTTCAATAAAATTCAATATTACAATGATAATTCTGTCATATTTATTTATTTATTTGTTTATTTCCTATTTTTGGTGATTTACGGAGAATTTTAAAATTACGTAAATGTGCCAATGACTTAACATTAATCAACCAAATTGGAAACCATGCCAAAACTGTCTTTTTATTTGATTTTATCTTGATTTATTTTATTAGGGGATCGAGGATATGCTCTGGTTGTTGACACCACTGACCAACCCTCAGACTCCACAGGAGTTTTATTCAATCAGATGCATGCGCGCAGTCGCTCCACCATTGAACGCACCATCGGCATGTTAAAGGGGCGCTGGATGTGTTTGGACACAGAGCCACAACCCCGTGAGGGTGTGCGTCCTGACGCAATGATGGGGCCAGACTGCAGGCACGCGGTTCACGTTCGAGCGCGATTAATTGCCCGTTTGTGAATAAAATGCATTATTGTCACAATCCGAGCACAGCTTTTACACGTTTTTATTCTTTTTACATTCTTATTTTTTTTACATTCTCGTTGATTTCTTTAAGCGTGTTGGCTATAGTCATCAGGGTTGAGGCAATTTTATCAAGCGTGTTAGCCATCCTTTCTTGATTGTTCAACACGGCGTCAGAAATCAGGCGTGGAGAGGCAAGCTTTGGGCATTTCGCTTTGGGCATTTGGCTGCTTTTTGCTCTGTCTACAGGGTCCTGCTGCAGTTCCTTTTATGGACATTAGTGGGCGGTGACTTATGCTAATCGTATGTTAATTAGACTCACCTGGCACGCGCTTTCAACTTACGAACAGATGGCATTCATCAATCTAAGAACACAGCTGCGAACAATTCTGGGGCTTACGAACGCGTTGATGAATCCGACGTAGGGTTTTCTTAAAAAACTTCTTAATAACAACTTAAGAAAGAATCTAAGAAGATTCTTAAGAACATATTGGTGAATCTGGCCCAATGTTTCCTTTGCCCTGTATGACACAAAAAATAAAAGAGGTCCCCAATCTCTTTGCCTGAAAATTGATGACAACGATCAGGTTGCTGATGGAAATATGGAAATTGTTGAGAAAAAAGGTCCATCTGTTCAATAAAATCACCTGAGAAACTCCCATTTTAATCGCCATTGTTGCCTAATTTTGAGCCGCTGGGGAAACGTATTTAAAGTCACTGACTGAGTTTAGCCTTTTAAATGAGACCAGGTCCATCTCACGCAGGCGGCATTTCTTGGACTCAGAGGATGAAAAATAGCCAGAACATAAAAGCATCCTTTTCTCCTGACCCTGTAATGGATGTCTGTACCATCAGCCTATGTGATTAGTGCATGTGGATTACAAGAATATGGCCCCAATCCTCTCTTCAGCCCACCCCAAACCATGTGGAAACTAAAGTTGCTTTTGTTTCCTTTAAAACATTACAGGAATCAAGCATCATTTTATAAACAAGGGCTCTTGGTGGACTCCAGGGCCAAAGCAAATTGGGGTGACGCATTCCATCAGACATCTGCATGTAAACCACTTACTTTTTCTTCATAGTGGATGAAAGATGCAGCCTCAGGGCCCAGATATTTGACCAGGCTGGAAAGCACTGCTTTTCGTCTCTCTGCACTCTGCAAACAGAGGGAAATATGCCCAGTGCCAACAAGTTACTGATATTACACCTCCCCATCACTCACATCCAACACCAAGGGTAGCTCAGATAGATACCAGAAATAAGCCCAAGCACACGGTCTCCGGTCTCTGGAAGCAACAGTTAATTTAAATTACTCGAGCATGGTCAGCACACGCTGCTGGTGATATTAGTTCTCACCATGAGTTATGGGCTGATGGGCCCAACAGCAGAGATCCGCATAAAACACGATGTCAGAAGCTACTAAACTGTCTGGGAAGCCTCATCTGCATGTCACTTGGTCTTAAATCCCCAAATCCTGTTGATTTGCTGGAAACCCGCAAACGGCACATTTACAAGACATTAAGAGGATTGATTTAGTGTCTTAGTCCCAATAAACTATAGAAATGGAATAGACTAAAGAGAATTTAGCTCGCTCAAGCATGTTTTCAAATTATAGGAAGGTGATTTTATTCCATTTAAAAAGGAGCAACTGCCCTTGAATGGGCTTCGATTTAAAAAGAACATAAAGAAGAAAAAGGTTTCATGATTGACAGGAAGCAACACAGCCAGGTCACCGAACGAAGGCCGCCCAAAGGTGATAGAGGGACGTGGAGAGTAGATCAGCACTTAGCTTTTTGCATAAATGTACTGAGGCAGAGTTAGTCTTTTAGCAAACCTTGCTATTCCCTTCACCTTCACACTCATCAACAATGTTCTCTTTTGTGCACCAGTGAAACCAGTTAGGGTTAGTTTGTTCATTATTAAGCACTTGCTGCAGCTCA
Organism: Takifugu flavidus; assembly: GCF_003711565.1. Classification (NCBI taxonomy): domain Eukaryota; kingdom Metazoa; phylum Chordata; class Actinopteri; order Tetraodontiformes; family Tetraodontidae; genus Takifugu; species Takifugu flavidus. The sequence goes on along the minus strand of NC_079539.1, from coordinate 9,174,251 downwards.
GTACAGCTGGGGACTGTTTAGTTAGACTAATGACTGAAATGTCAAAGCACATGATTCATTTTTTTTCTCCACTTGGAGGAAATGCTGTGGGAATAAATCCGTTAACATAGAAGGAACTGGAGAAAAAAAGATAGATGTTATCTGCAAAATAGGTGCGCTGGAGCCTTGACGCATAATCATATAAGATGGTTTTTGTCAACTGTGCCAATTTCAATTTTTTTGTACAGCTCTCCACCTCGCGGATCAGACTCGCTTCTCAAAATGGGACATAAAGTGCAACTGAGCAATTTTCCATTTTTCTAAGCACCATAGCACATCCATTTACTGCATCCTGGGAAGGGATATTTGTGGCATTCGTGCAAAAGTCAGTGGTGTTTAAAATGTAAAATTGTTAAATGTCATTAAGGGGGGGGGCATATTTTAATAGAAGGATGTTACAGTTGAGAATATTCATCCAAGAATAACTGCAATAAATTGAAATCCACCAATGGGAAGCAGCTAGAGTTACTCCCTCCGTGATTCTGTAAACGTTGTCCTGCACTTTTGAGAAGACGGTGACTTGCATTTCCGTGTCCTTTGTTAAATTCATAATCAGAAAACACCATTTTTTTCAAACCAGTCAGCCTTGTCTAAAAGAGAGAAGAAACAGTGCGGACCATTTAAAAGTCCCAGCAGAAAGCGGAGCAATGAGAAAATGCTGCCAGCCTGCTTCTAAAAGCCGCGCACGTGTCAAAAATGTTCAAAACACGGCGTCCTCAAAAGAGTCCAGTCCTTTAAAAACTGGAACTTGTACTTGTAGATGTGTCCTGCGGTGTCCGCAAACACATCCTACGTCTTCCCCTCGTGTTCTGGGAGTTTCGCTGCCTTTCGTCCAAAAAGGCCTCGACGGGATCCAAGCAGCCTCCAAGACGGAGCCGAAATTGCTCGCTCCTCTGAAACTTGTCCACAGCTTGGTCACCTAATGTTTATGGACGCACTGAGTGGGCGCAGTGAGAAATGTGGGCAGGAGGTTGTACTGTCAAAATAAACAAGACAGACCCGACCGCCCATAAAGCTGCTCATTTGTTTAACAGATGATTTGAAATGCTGCTGAGAGAGCGCTGCTTATTACCAGTGTGCCAGTGATTATGTTCCCTTGGTGCATGTATTTAAGAAAGCCAAGGTCTTTTTGAACACTGTCCTTGCCAATATATCTTTATAAATTCAGAGTGGCTGGGGCAAAAAAAAAGAAGTCTTTGTATGCATAATGGATTTTGATAAAATTATAATGAATCGCAATGAAAATTCAACCTTCAGACAAAGAGGGAGAGAACACAGTCCAAAGATAATTGCACTAATGAAGATATCAATTGCTTTGTGTGACATTGATAACTCATTACCTCCTTGGAGCTCCACAAGGAAGCCTGATGGCCGGCGATGAACCCAACCAAAGCAGCGTTACCTCTGGGAGTGGTGGCATCAAAGGTTACAGAGAACGGAGAGTCAGAGGACAGACCCGCCACAATTTCCCCCGAGAAGCCTTTTTCCTTCCAAAAAGCCTTTAGAGACACACACCAGTCAGGGCATCAGCTTCACTGGATTAACTTCACATTAAGGCTCTACAGCTGTTCTCATATATTCATGCCACATTAGAACGAGCAAATCAATGCACTTTTCACATTTTTCATTATATTGTGTATTTCGTGGGCATAAGCTGTGTAGGATAAGCATGCAGTATCCCAGAAAAGAGCCAAAAGAAATGTGGAAGATTTATAATTATGGTTCCAGGTGACACAAGAGACCAAAGTGAGGCCAAACAGCTCATAAAATATTAAATATACTGCGTGCTATTTGCGGCCTGGAAGGAACATTTGAAGCATTGTGTAATAAGCAGGGACTCAGGATTGCAAAATTCGGGCAGTTCTGAGATACGATGTTGACAAATCAATATTTTAAAGTTAAGCCCTTGGTTTTATCATCATTTAACAATGTTATTTACACCCAAATCAGGAGTGGGATGGGCGTTTTCTCCATTTTTCCTTTGTCTGTCTAGCAAATCTAAGCATAAACACCCAATTAGCAACCTTACTGTTGTTCTTTCTTCATAAATGCAGGCTTCTTTAGTAATCATTTAATAAATGAATTCACCTTTCCTTAATACATCCTGCCAAGTTAATAGTTTGAAGACATTTAGCTGAGACGGCAAAAGAAAAGCTAAATTTATATCAATCATAGTGACAAACCAAACTTATTTACATTGCCCCCGCGCTCCCCTTAAGAATAATGAAGGCACAACAGTCTGGCATTATGAATAAACTGATGTAGCAAAAGCACTCCAAAAGTTTTCTTTCAGGCCGTTTGGGCCAAACCAATCCATTTTCACGACGCTTCAGCCATCCTGCCAAGGAATACCGTCACCGAGGCTAATTTGAGTGATCAACAAGCAGAAAGTATGACGGCAGACCTCTCATCAGATCCCAGATCTCAGGAGAAACTCGGGGTAGAAGACACAGCGCACTGTGTGTTGGGCAAGGCAACAGTTCTGCAAACGTGTCCCATCGGGCTGGATCTTACTCCAGTTGGAAGCCATCCATTCTAGCGTGTTTATGGCAAGGCAACAAAGCTTCTACCTGGACTCTTATGACAGTTCCTGTGTATTTCTAACATACAATCAACATTTAGTTTCCCTCGGGCTACATCCGCTGTAGATGCAGCCTATAAAATGCATCAATAATGCAGTGACTGCAGGCTGGGTCCAACACCGTTTGAAAATATGAGATTGTGACATGAGGCCTCCCCTCTAAATATAGATCCAACGTAGGCATGAATATATTCAACTGTTAGTATGTGTGAATCTGTGAATACAAAAACTTTAACAGCACCTTGAATCTGACTGTCTCTCACTTGCCAGTGGAATTATTCTGAGTGTTATTTTAAAACCGTCACAAGGTCTTTCGTGACAGTTTCCATGCTGATAAAATCCTCATTGAGGCGGACTAGATTTCCCGTTATAAATTGTTTAACGCCTCCCTCAGGCCGGGGGTTCTATGTCTTGCGGTAAAATAATGGCAGTACAGCAGCGTGGAAAGACGATTTCGACGACTGAAGAAAAGGAAACCATTGTGCTTTTGCTTTCATTTCCTGCCGTGTGTGTAATAAGAGGTGCTCTTAACCTAATAGTCTTTTTCACAGTACACCACTTTTCTTGTGATAGCGTGAGTACGTGGATGTAATTGATGACACTAAACAGCCGCATTTCCTCCAGGTTGTGGCTCAAAATAATAGCTTACAGTTACAATGGCGGTGATGAAATTTGACCAAATGTCTTGCCAGTGAGAATCAAGATGCTGGGAACAGGGTACTCACGCCACCCTTGGCCTTCTGATTTATGCTATTCGCAAATAACAATTTGATCACTGTCCTCTTGGAGATAGGATGAAGATCTGCTCTTCTATACCTGACATCATGGTCTCATAAAAGGGTGAACCGCCCACCCAAGTGGATGGATGGATGGATGGATGGATGGAGGATGGATGGATGGATGGATGGATGGATGGATGGATGGATGGATGGATGGATGGATGGATGGATGGATGGAGGCAACATCTGCAGCACTGTGTATGCTGAACAGATGGTGGATCCAGCCTTAAAGATGAATGAGGAGCTCAGACCTCTGAAAAGAGCTCAAAGCAGAGCTGCAATGTAGATGCACACATCTACATTGAGAGGATGCCCCCCCAGGCATGTTCCAGTATACACGGAGACCCCCACTCCCCCGTGGCAGGACACGCTGGAGCGGTATCTCCTGACTGGCCTGGGAACGCTTTAAGATTCCCTCTGATGAGCTGGAAGTGGCTGGAAAGAGGAACATCTGGGCTTCCCTGCTGAGGCTGCTCCACATTTGGAAGATGAAGATCAACAACGGAAAAAAAATCCTTTTCCCTTTTAATGATAATAAATAGAATTACGTTTTGACAGCATCCCAGCACCATTCCTCAGCCGGCCTTCAGTGTCATGCTCTTCACACAGTCAGTTTGAAACATATTATTATTAAAAAAATACAACTATGGCCTGATGACCATAAGATTGTGCATCTAATTTTGAGTATACTTCCATTCTTTCCTCCTTCAAATGAAGCAAATGACATCATCATACAGCATTTAAACTGATCGGTCAGAATCCGCTGATGACTGTGTGAAGGCTGTTTGTCGCGCCACACGCAGCAACTTTCTCCTACTTTTGCGGTGGGTGTCTGCAACGTCGTAAACACACGCTTTTAAGCTCAGCAGCTGGTGAGATAGATGTGCAGAAAGAGTAGGAGGGTGTCAAATATATTTACTGATCAATGCTTTGATCAAACTCCAAATGCGTCCTGGCAGTCCACCAGGGTGTAGCTCTAATAAGCCAGCGCATGAGCACTAATGATTTTGTGTTCATTCAAGTAGACAAATATGATCTACTAACAAGGGGCGCAAGCATTTCGTTAATTAATTGTGTTGGTTGTAAACTGCAAAATGGAAAAGATTAATCAAACTTTTCCTGTGCTCAGAGCTCTTTTGAGATCTTTAAGCAACCTGCAGCTCATTAATCAGCTGCTGTTTGCCGCAGGTTTGCTCCTGTTTATATGGACAGTCGGGGTGACAATGATTTTCCTTCATTTCTGCTGGAGTAGCTGCTGATTGTTATTGTATCCTGGATGAAACTGGATTGCAGGCTGGGACTTTGAATATACCATTCAGGGATGGCCAAACTCTTCCTTCTCCACTGGTATCGAATCATGTTTTGCTGATATCACATCATCTTCATCTTTCTGCTCCAGTGGAACCGTCACATTTTAAAGGTAAGTGAAGATTGAAACACCAGTGGTTGTTGTGTTTATCGAAAAGTGAGGCTTTTCTTTTTGCGTGACTCTTTTCTCTTCAGTGCCTCAACTTGCAGGCAAACCTTTGCAACTTTAGGATGAATGTACAGTATTATTTGAAGAACTTTCTCTCTTTCGTCTTGACTCTTTTATCCCTTTTGGGGTCAAGGTGCTAGAGCCCATCCCAGCTGCTCCCAGCAGCCCTGAATGAATCCCCAGCTTATTGCAGGGCCCTGTGTCAGTATTTGGGGGTTCATTACATTGCTCAAGGGTACCCCAGTGATCTCCCTGATCGCTGCTACAGAGCACCTTCCCTGTTTTGTCCGCACAGGAGCTTGAACCAAGAGCCCCTGTTCCCAGTCCGCTACAGACTGAGCTACCACCGCCCGTTATAAAGAACTGTTCAAGTAATTTTTGCTCAGAAGCGGGCTAAGTTTCAGGGTGCTAAGTGCTCAATCGACCTAATAAATCATTCACAGTTATAAAATGAAGACTTTAAGAACTATTTGAGGTTTAGTATCTTGGTCCAGGACTTTTCAGCATATTAAATACGGGGCTCAGGGATCAAACCAACAACCTTTGTATCTCTGGAACCACCATTTGTGCTATTGAGGCCATATAAGCTTACATCACAGATATGCAGATAAATGCTATCACAAGTGCTTATAGCAGTGGGATTTTGTTCAAATTAGTTCCCAAGAGTGATTCATTTCTTGAAAGCATCATCAAGTACTCATGCCTGTTACACGCCAAGGCTCGGGAAACGGAGCATTGTCATCAAAGACGGTCACTGACTGAGTGGGTGACTCACTCAGCAACTGTTTGTGCCAATCTCAGGGCTTCTTTTAACCAAATCTGCAACAAAACAATTTGCAACACAAAGATGTGGAGTTGCCCTTTTGATTGGAGCGTGTCTTTTCAGGAAAAGAGAACAAAGACTTGAAAACTATCCAATTTGTAGGAGTACAAGAGGTTACTAGGGCCACCTGTGACAAAGAAAGGAGGATTTTTTTATGTTTGCTTAATCACACACTTCAGGAAAGTAGTCGAAATGATGTGAATGAAATCAGAATAGAAAATCGAGGAAAAAGGTCAAAATATAATGTCAATAAAAAGGGCATTTTAAGTTTATAACAAAGTGTGAATACTACTACTATAAAGTATAATTCAGACTAGGCCTTAGTAGCAATAAATACTTTCCCTTTTAGCTCACAAACACACTGTACTTATCAGTCTTGGGAAGACACTATGCCTAAAACTTGAAGCTGAAGCTAGCTTTCGATTTGTAGCTTCCTATTCCGCAGCTAAAGGGAAAATGCACTATTAGATTTGTTAAAATTCAAAAAAGGAACATTTCACTGACTTGTGGATGTCAGACAAAGTTATTGTGTTACCCAAAATGCCTAAAATGATGGATAATAGGTACAGAAAACTGACACAGTGGTTCAGCATGATATACTGTATGTATTTTCCTTAACTTCTCTCTTAGCTGCCAAATAGGAAGCTAGGAGCTGGAAGCTAACTGCAGCGTTGTGTTTTTCAGCATAGTCTTATCAAATCCCTAATACTGGTAACTACCGTGTGTTTGTGAGCAAGAAATTAGAGTGTTTTTTGTCACTAAAGCCGAGTCAGAGTTTCACCCATATGCCATTTTGTAGAAGCAGTCACATTTGCTGGTTGCTATAATCTGAAAAGGTTGACTTTTTTCTTGACAATACATTTTATCTTCTTTTCTCAAAATTGTATTTCAACCTATTTTCCTCAACATTTTGACTCTTTTCACAAAGTATACAATGAAAAAAAAAACGTCCTTCTCTCATTTGTCTCATGGGTGACCCTTCTGTAGTAGGTCTTCAAGGACTTCAAAGTATTTTTCAGGAACTTGCAGGGAACAACCAAGAGCACCATTTATAACTTTTGTCAGTTTCCTTTCCCCAGGAACTCCCTGCAAGTTCCTGGATAATTCCTTGAGGATCCTAATATATAAATAAATAAATATATATATATATATATATATATATATATATATAGAATTCTGTCTGCCACTTACTGTCTGGTATGTAATTAAGAATTTTATCATGTGGCCCACAGGCATATTCTGCATGAGAAATCGACGTTGGCTGGGCAGGGCTGGCTGGTATTCGATCTTTGCTGTAAGGAGAAAAAAAAAGAATAACAGTAATGGACTGCATTTAGATCCACTGGTCAAACCTGGTCATATCTTGTGTGTTTAAACACGTTGCAGAAATCCACAATTCATTGGAGAGGGGAAGAAATAAAAACCAAGAATGAGTGAAAATGCATGGTGCACTCGAATAAATGCCCTTATTGATCCAGTTGGTTTTATCTTGACTCGCTGGCTAGCAGTAATGGTCTGACCTAATGGTGTGCTGGACTTGTTATGCTCCAGAGTGCTAATCATCACACTTACATCTATAAAGCCTCCATCCTGCTGATGTGGGAGCACTTAAGTGACTTCATTAGCACAGTTTAAGGTAGCATAGCTTGAGCTGCACGTGCGGGGAAGTCAGGCCACTTCTGTGATTCGCCTGGCGAGGGAAGTGACATCTGGCTCAAAGCCAGGCTTTTAATGAATGAACCGGTGGAAGATGGGAGACATCGTTTAGAAACTGTCAAGAGCCTGTCAGCAACCTCAAAATGATGCCCTTAATGCCAAACAAAATTCATGGGCTGGGAGCAGTAAAATTGAAAAACAGTGATATGATAAGTGGCCCTGAACTAATCTGACATGGTCACTTAGATGTTCTAATGACAGCACAACTCACATGATGTAAGACCCGTCACGCTTGGTCATGTCCATAATGCCACTTGTCTTGACACTGAAGTTGTCTGGTTTGATAGGAGGACAAGTCCTTTTACCTCATTAGTCAGGCAGATTTAATTTAGCTAAACAAGACACGCAGCACTCGATATTTGGTCTCTCCTGGATACTTTGGAAACTACAACATCCTTCACACAGGAAATCCTGTTTTCTAATCAGTTGGCACCGTGCCAGGGGAAATTCCTATCAACATTTGCAGAAATGTTTCCTAATTAATGCAAGTAAACATGTTTGTCAAGCAGAGAAGATGTTAAATGTTACACCTCAGAGGAACCTCAGCTACCGAGGGTTTAGAATGCCTGTGGATAGAAAAAATATATGTTTTATATACCATTTGGATCTATTTTGAGTATCATTAGGGATCTCCCTGTTTGTGCTTTTAAGAGGAAAGAATATCTTCTGTTTATGGTATTGTTCCTCATTTGATCAAGATATTAACCCTTTAAGCCCTGTCACCTTTAGGACAAAAACAGTTTAAATGGAAAATTACTATACTGAAAAAAAAAGAAACAGGACAATGATGTTTATTTTCAACTCTTCTTTTTTAGACTCTAACATTCACAAAATAAGTCTCAAAGAAAAAATAAATGACTTTTTTTCCTTTTTAAATACCAGTACTAAGAATGGAAGAAGCAGCTGAGTCAATGGACACTGGTCTACAACACCCACAGGGGAAAAATCACCAAGTTACGGTGCGTTTTACCCTGACATTTTCTGTCTTTAAAGGGTTGATGTTTGACATTTGAAGGACACGGATTATTGAACAAAAAACATAAATGTCTAAAATACGAAATATGGAGCTTCACGGAAAAAACAAGGAGATAAATGTGAGAAATATTAAGATGAAGTAGATGAAACCCCAGAATTAGAATCCATAGAGATGAAATAATCCACTCCAGACTCTTACAGATAACCCATCAGCAATGGGGAGTTTACTTATTTCTGGGCAGAAGTGCTCTTGCCCTGTTCTCTGTCTCTATAGAAGAGCTGCACATATTTTAGATGCAGGAATAACACTCGGCCTTTCTCTCACATTAACAAATTGGTCTTTCACACAGATTCAAGGCAAAGCCCCCTTTCCATTAGGCATCAGGCACATTTCAAGTGCTGCCTGTTAATGGGCCAATGTTGCGCTGTTGAAAACTTTGCCAAGTTCACAAGACGATCTGTGTGACGTCACTTCGGATCCTGAATTGTTTCAGTCAGTGTCCCAGCTTGATGGTTTAACCACAGAGGATGAAAGAGGGAAGTCAAAACGGATTTATCCAAGGGACCAAAGTTAAAGTCAAGAGTGCAGCAGGCTTCCTCGAAAAAGGAAATGCAGACACAATTCTCATCTGTGCGGTTCTCTGAAGTACTCTCATTTGACAGCTCACCATGGAGCTTTTTGCATTACTCTGTCATCTTAAGAAAACAGCTGCAACTTGAAGGGGGGCCCACGGCTCCTGAGCAGTCACTGCAATTGCTGATTCAAAACCAACACTTCCACTTCTGAGGACACTGCTTCTCCCCCTGTGACTGCTGATCCATCCATCCATCCATCCATCCATCCATCCATCATCCATCCATCCATCCATCCATCCATCCATCATCCATCCATCCATCCATCCATCCATCCATCCATCCATCCATCCATCCATCCATCCATCCATCCATCCATCCATCCATCCATGAACTTCCATTAAGCTACCAGCTCCCTAAAACACAGTGTTCCCAGTAGTCAGAGGACGGTATTGGAATTCTGTACCAGTTACTTTTCAAAGGGAGGGCCCAGATGGTCCTTGTTTATTGTGTCAACAATAGTGAACACACAGCTGACACATCCTTTAATGCATTTAGGCATGGTCAGTTTGACACCCTGATGTTGGCACTGAGCAGCAAAAATGTGACTGAATGTGGCACAATTGCTGCATATCTCACAAGCAGCTGATCTACGAGGCAGCTCACTTACAGCCACTAACAGAGAATGGCCCAAAAAGTAAGTAAAAGCAGAAGTTGTCTGAGGGAATGTGTCTGGTTGACGCCAGAGGTCAGTGGAGAATGGTCAGGCTGGCTCGAGCTAATAGATTTGCAGAGGAGCATCACCGAATGGGAGCAGATGGGCAACACAGGGCTACCATCAGTAAAGAACAAGAAACTGATGCTACAATTCACACAGGATCTCTAAAATTGGACAATAGAAGATTGGAAGGAGGTTTCCTGGCCGGATGAGTCTCAATTTCTGCTGTGACAATTGGATACTCGGGTCAGAATTTGGTGTAAACAGCATGACAGCAAGGATCCATCTTGCTTCGTATCAGCTGTTAAGGCTGGTGGGTGGATGGGGGTGTAATGGTGTGGGACGTATTTTCTTGGTACTCTTAAGGCCTCTTGGAGACAGTTGAGTGTCAATGAGCTCAGATCATCTCAAAATGTGTTCTTTAACAAGACCAGGACTTCACTGTACTCAAATGCACCCCAGTCACTGGATCCCCCTCCAGCCTTCGGGACATTGCAGGACAGGAGATTTGCATCATGGACGTGCACCCAGCAAATCTGCTATCATGTCAAAAGGTAGGCTAAATCTCTGAGGAATGGTTCTGGCACATTGTTGAATCTACGCCATGAGGAATTAAGGCACTTCTAAGGGCAAAAGCGCGTCCAGCCTGAATGGAGATAGATTCCATCAGGGTGAAGCATCACTTTAGTTTCACTGCACTGAAAAATAGCAGAAGCAGCAAATTACATGTGAACTGAAGTGGAGAACGAATATTTCCCAACTGCAGTGAAATAACCAAATATGTTGTTTTTTTTAAAAGGCACTGATACGAGGCAGAAATGAAATGCAGCAATTTTTCTACAGTGAAGTCGGCCCATTTTCTTATCCAACTGCAGGTCTTGAATTCTTAAAAGTTTGACCTTGACATATCCCAAAGAAACATGCATTCAAAAGAATAAAGGGTTGTTGTGTGTTATTCTAGGGTTTATTTTTAGCCAGACTACTTTCTGTCCTCGTGGAAATAGCAGGAAGGACACCTAGGACTTATGAAACGTCTGCCGACTGAGAAACTCTTAAGGCCAAGTATAACAGATTTACACCAGTGTTATTCAACGTAAAGGTCAGAACCAGCCCCGCACTCACTGCAACACTGAGTGAGTGAGAGACGCCAGTGGGGATCCGCTTGAATGCAGAAAATAGATTTAAAAAAAATAAAAGGTTTTACTATGATGCCACCAGAGGAGGAGAAAAGAAACAACAGAGGGAAGGTGCACATCAGCCCAATCACACCATCTAACAGATCATTTCCATATGTATGAATGTTTGTCTCTTTACCAGAGCAGTAAAATGAATAAATCCAAACACAGTTTAGTCCACTTTGACACTAAAAAAGGGATTCGATCGACACATATTATTGTTTTTCCTCTACAAAATTAAGCCTACAGAAGCTGGCTGTTGTCAAGACAGTGTATTTATATTATATATATATATATATATATATATATATATATATATATTGCTGAATATATAGTGACTTCTGTGGATCAAATACAATATTTACCACATTTTAGTTGCATTAATTATTATTGCCAAAACATTTATTGCTACTGAATAATCGGTAAACTATTACAGGTACATATTATATTGATATTGTGAATTTAGATAGAGTAAATGGGTGACAGATCATCTTCATTGTTATGATCAAAAGAATGTGCTCATCAGGTGACCTTCAAATGTCCTTACTGAATCACTTGAGCCACATGTTGCCAAGATGAAAGTGTAAAACTTTATGCATGTATTTTTTTTAAATTCATGTCAACGCTAAACATAACATTAAATGTTAAAGTCAACATTCAAAAAACAAAAATAGCGTGAAGCCTTGCAGTAGCGTAAAAATTAGCATCCATTTTGTGTTCTGTTTGGTTTGTTGTGGGTCAACACTGCAGGTCAACACACTTTGCAAGTACAAAATAGAGAAATTTAAAACAGAGACTTGTGAAAAAATAAAAAACTACAACAGACTTTGCCTTTCTGAAAAACAACAACTTGCTGATAGGCGTTAGTTTGCTTTGATGGACTTTGTGTTTGCTGGTAACTCCAGAGAGACTGTTGCTCAAATCTAATCAAACTAAACCACACACGCTTCCCAGGAAGGAGATTATTAGAGAGTATGAGGGTGAAATGTTATCTCTTTCTGCCGGGGACTGGCTTTATTCTTTAAATTAACAAACACAAGCGGAGTGACGGCATGTGTGGGATGACTGCAGAGCATAAATCATGCCAACAGCCTCAAGGTTATTAAGAAAGACTGTCATTGAGACGCCTGATCATGTCTTAAAGGCTCGTGTTGATGACGTTGTGAGTCCAACATTACAGCACTGCACGAAAATGGGAACGTCTGTCAAGGCAAATGTCAAGGGAATTCTCTGTTGCCCCGAATGTGCCTTGAGAGACTGGATTTCCCTGTGAGACCTGCAAACACAGGAAAACACACAAATGCTTTGTGTTTTCCAGACAGTTTGGGGGCACGGGGCTACAGCTGTGAATCTGGATTTCCCTTTTTTTCATTTCATTATTCTGTGTGAACGCAGTTGTTTGTCTTTTTTTCCATGCCACACTTTAACTAATAATTGATTAATTGATTAGCTTTAGCTAATATCAATTACTTTCCTTTTCATCAGACTTCTGTAGAGTTAAGCTTGCCTCTTTTCTCTCTTTTCTTCCTCTTTTTTTCCAGGCTATTTATGTTGCACTCTTGGACCCGAGGGAAAAAAGTGCATCTTGCGATCTCTGAAAAATCTCTGCTTCCTCGATGTGAAGTTTACTCAGGATGTCTCTAAATAATCCACCTAGTGCCTCCAACCATGTCAGAGGTCAGCAGCATTGCGGCCCCTTGATGGTAGACCAGATTAAGCTCTTCTAACCTTGACAAGACACAAGTGCTCTTGTCTGCCTCGTGTTTGTCTTTCTGATTTAATTTTCACACTGTTACAGAACTAAACACAGATGGGAACGTGCTCCTATTCCTGGTCACTATGGACATGCTAAATTATGTTAATTAATGCGCGCTGTGTTGCCACGGCTCTTGAAGCAGGTAGGAATGGACTCTTTCAACACTAATCCCAACCAAACCACTTGTTATGATTGCAGAAGATGATTGATAGGAGCATGTTGTGCAAAAGATCTCTAATGTGGAGATAAAACAGTGCAGCCAGGCAAAATTGATACCGCAAGAGCAGATAATTTAGCTAGGCTTCAGAAATAATGCCATAGACATGCTAATCTGTGCCCGTGGGTCTGAGCTCTGTAGGGAAGATTTCCACACTTTCCAGTTTCTGTAGGTTATTTTCTTTGCTTACTGTTGTAAACATTCACGTTATGAAAAAGAGAATACATTTTATTACAGAGGCTTCCTGCGATCCTGCAACGTTGCTGTGGCAACCATCTTGAAGACACGGTGCAGCAAAACAAGAAAAAGAAGGACAAAATACCAATAGTGAGCAGAGGACAGGAGCGATTATAAGGAAAAGTTAGGCCATGAATTGTAGCTGCTCAATGTCTTAACGTTGATCTCATTCATTTCTCATTTATATTAAATGTGGCAATGTTTTTTGAGTGCTGCCTGTATTTAATTTCAATGTCAGTATTGTAATTTTGGTCATAATATATGTGCAGCCTTCTGTTCTCAAGGTGATCTCTTTCCAGACGCTATGAGAACCGAGCTCTGGCTGCCATGCGTTCTTCACCACAGAACCGGATTCTCTCTCGACTTAACTGTAAATCACTTCATGGATCTGACCCTGAGTGGCAGCTTTAGTGGCTTTCCTCAGCATATAATCTGGTCATCATTACAGCAGCTCCTCCTCCCGAAAAGAGAGATGGGACACGGTTTGTTGCCCGGCTGAGTGTCGTGTCAGGCTGAGATGGAAGTCCTTTTAAGATTATAACCGCCGGAAGATGAATATCTCCATTAATACCCACACAAACACAAACAACAGCAAGTTAGGCTGCAGCCACCAGTTGGTATTCTTGATAATGAGACTGTTAATTCTGTAAACTTTAACTGGTTCTGAATGTTGCTGCCTAAATGCATCGACTGCATATTGTAAAGGCTTAATTTGTGTTTTTATGAGGTCTCAAAATAATGATATTTGTGAGCCCATTTGCACACCTAAGCTCTAGTTTTAAAACTCAATGCGGGAGAAATATGCCAGTGCTTGTTTCTCATGCATACCAATCACATATGCAGTAAAACCGAAGGCATCATAAATCACCGAGGTGAGTGAAAGAAGCTGTAACAAGAGAAATGGGAAAAAATACTGGCAGGCCTCGTTTAAAAGACGGATGGATGGATGAGTAAGGGGATAAATCCTGCAGGCGCAGAACACAACAAATGTGACATATTAAAACTGCTTCCTTCAGCCGTCTGTCTTTGCAAATTAATTGGGGATATTCTGCGACAAACAGCGAAAAGAGATGTCACAAAGAAAAAAAACGTGGACGCTGTGCTTGGGACAGGAAACTCGGGGCGCCGGGCGCAATTGTGAGGGACAAAACAAGTCCCGATTTTTCGCCTTGTGCAGGAGTTCTGAGGCTTTGGCTCTATGCACTGAACAAAATGGCCAAATCCTGCCCTACCGGCACCACAGTCCCTTCTGAGATCATCCTTCACCTAACTAAATTGTCTCTTGAGGCTAGAAGGTTGAAGTCCAGTTGTCTCTCAAAAGGAGGACTGGGAGAGGCCTCAGGGAGCAATCGGGGCTAATATGAGAGCACCTCCCACTCAAGAGAGGAAGAGAACCTTTATTCTGAGTCCCGGTAAGTGTTAATGAAGCTTCCCATCTCTCACTCACTAGGACTCTTTGATTTCCCCACTTCCATTATATTTCAAATGAAGCACCTCAGCGCCTTTTTAAAAATGTATCTCTGACATTCCTTAAAAGAGAGGTGGATCCTTGATTGTCCCTACGTTGGGGTTTGAAAGCCCGTCAGAAAGCCAGCGTCAGTCTCCTCTGCCCACTTTTAAGGCCAGAGCGTGGCACTGTGCCGCCCAAGCCGAACCCTGCTGCATAATTCAACGCAGCCCCGAAACCTGTCTCATTAAGGAGCCTGGCCGTGTTCCATGGCACCGAGTACGAGACACTAAGCGACAGATCCGCTGCCAGTTTAGCAAACAGGCACAAATATAAAGGAAACCGCACTCTGTGTTTCCCGAAGCCTGGAACGCCAAACCGTGTCAACCTCGGCCTCAGACTTCAGACGCCAAACCGCAAACGTGCCGACAGGAATAGTTAACAACGGCGACGATGGCAAAAACAAGAGCAACACATTTCCTCCCGTATGAAACTCCGAGTCCTCTGATGCACGTGTTCAGCCAGGATCTATGCAGCAGATAACGGAGCCACGCTGCCGTGTTCTACTTTTCAACCAGCTTCAACCACAACTCAGCCGTCACTCTTGACATGATGCATGAATCCGACATCAAAATTTATAATGGAATGGTTCCAGAAAGCCCATTAGCACATGCATCAATCTCATTAGAATTGCACATAAAAGCAAAATGATTTCCAGCACGGTGCTCAGATTCTCCTTATGGATTAGACGTGTTACATGTCTGGAATTCATCAACACGCCATCGTGTTCAACACACCCGGCTGCCTCAACCTCGTGGCAGGGCTCCAGAATTGCTTTTGCTCCCTTTAGGTGGATTAGAGAACCATCTGAGGCTCCGAGTGCTTTCACTTTTTGTTCCGTGCTGTAGCATGTTCAACACTCCTGCCAGCTTTTTCAGCAAGCATATTTGGCTGTGGAGGTTCTGTAAATATCAGTATATCGCAAATTGCCATTAATCAGTGTGTTGTCTGGGGTGTCGGAGCGAGCCGAGCGACTCGCAGCTCTGCTCATATGTAAGCAGATGGGTGCTAATATGTGTGAGTGAGAGAGTCAGAGATGTTCTCTGACAGGACGTGATATAATGTGAGTAGCGAAAGGCAATTTTTGAAGCTCTGGATGCGTCTATTTTCGTGAGACTCTGACAAAGCTTGCCAGGTGTCGATTTTGTCTAATCCAAAAAAAAAAAACGTTCTCTGCGAAATAAAAAAATAAAATAAAATAAAATAAAGCTGCAGGCTAGCATGCATAAGCGAGCACCCACGGGTATGAGTTGGGACGGAAAATATAGAGGATGATATAGGCATGGATCACATTAGCATGATTTCTGGAAAGAACAAGTTTGGGCTTGTTAAACAGACAGGATGCACCATCGGGGGTCCTTTCCCTCCTTCGTCACAGGGGACAGCCATGACGTGCTTGTCACTTACAAGTTCCCACCACCGACCTTATCACTTTAACCCCCCTATCACGTTAAACATGTCGGCGTTTCTCAGCCCACGTGCCTGACCTCAGGCAGGATTTCCTTCAGCCCCTCCGCACACTCATGCAAGCAGAGGAGGTTTGAGCTTTTTGATTTTTTTAAGAGGAGGGAAAGGAGCATATTTGCCTCCCGCTTGAGTGAGATTCTCATTTGGTGAGTGGATGGAGCCTGGGAGACGCGCACTGACCTGCTAAGTGAGGGGGGCAGGTGACAATCACAGCTCGGCACGAGTAGGTGTTGGTTTTGGTGCTCACCCTGGCCCACTCAGCATCCTGTCAACACAAAACACTCTCATCTCATCAGCGAGCTCGGCTGTATCAGTGACAAAAGTCGCGGTGAGACAGCGTTGCCAGTTTTGTGGAGAAATTGTAATGAAATCCCAATTAAATTAAAGGAATTATAATCCAGGCGTCGTTAACAGCAGTCATCACAGCTGCGCCTTATTAAAACAGTCTTGTACGGATCCTGTTTTCTATCTAATCGGCCTCTTTTCTCACCATCTCAGGCTCTATCTAGGACTTTAAAAGCTGGCATGGGGGAGCTGTCAGCAAGTCTGATGCACATTCTCGTAGTCGCAGAGCTCTCATGTGCTCAGTCTGGCCCATATCTCCACAAAACGCCTCTGGTGATAATTAAAACTCACCCACCACAGAACGTTACTGTAGCGTTTTCCTTTTTTTTTGCCTCTGACTGCGGAACAGCTGGGTGTTTCTAAAAGCTTCACACGAGCAATTATCTATTTAAGATTTCTTTTAAATTTTGTCTTTCGCCGGGATTTTTAATTATGACACCGCGGCGACTGCTTTCCCACAACGCCGTGTGAAGCCGAGCACTTTTCTGCCACGTTTCCGGCGGTCTTTGTGAAATTAACAAGTTCTGTTTTTTTCAGGTTGAGCTCCGTGAGTTTCAAACAAACATCTCTTGTCTCGGGGTTCAACTTAGGTGAACCAGGTCTGTGCATGTTTTATTCATCAGATTCCAGATAAAGCAAGAAGGAGCTTGTTATTTTCCTGCACTTTTCATCAAATACCAATCTAAGGTCTGTTAGTGAGGGATTATTTCATCCACAAACCCTAATTTCACTCACCTATTTTCAGCGTTTTTCCTAAACCGCTGAGGTTAGGGGACTAAGCTACTTCTTAAGCTTTGAATAATGGAGACGGTCAGCTGGAATAGACAGTGCCTTTGTGGGAGATGATCCGTTTCCCCACTGAAGGAGTTGTTATCTCTGTGGCACATTCCATCATTCCCGCAACGAGCGGTTACTGTACTTTACCTGCCATATGGTCATCACGCCTGAGCTCAGCTGGATATTCTGCCACTCGACACGCTCCGCCAGACGCTCGGAAAGCTGCTGGGTGCCTCCCTGTGGAGGGACAAATATCGCACATCACGGGGCCGTGTTTTACAGGCTCCTTCTTTAGAGGGTCACCGTAGCCAGATTTCAACTAGGTGCTGCCATCTGCTGCGAGCGGATGAATAAATGGTTGGACGACTGAACTGTTCTGTCCTGTCAAAGTTTTGGCTCGACTGATGTGCAGAGTCTGAGGTCCCCTCTCGGTTACTGGGTCACGGCTCCTTATTAAAACACATTTAAAAACGCTAGCTGCAAAACTCCAGCGTGTAAATCAACCAAGCTAGCCTTTTCTGTCATATATTTAAAGATTTCGGAAGGATTTTTCTTTGGACCTTTCTTTAAAAGTAAAAAAAAGTCACCCCTTGATTAGATTTCATCAGGATTTATACATAAGGGAGATGGGAACACTAACTCCTGCCTAAAGGTTTATTCTGTAAGAGTATCCATACACACTCCAACTGGCTCATCTGTATCTCTGACGCCCATGCTACAACTCTGCTCTGGTGAGCATACTTCTTAAAAAGATGACACCTAAATACATCTTTGGCCACTACTATTGTAGCCACAAATGAAAAAAGTAGAGCCCCAAGGTGAAGATGCACTCAGGACAAAGGCACTAGACTTTGTTTTGGTCTAAACGTGGGTGGAAGAGGCAAGCTACCTTTACTTTGAGCTCTTGAGCTGAGCCTGGGGAGCTTTCCAGCAGTGGCAGCAGTCCTCCGGCCGCAGCCACATACACCAGTAAGAACAGGAAGGACATCTGGGAGGCCTCTAAGCCAAATAAAGTCCTGCAGCTGATCCCCAGTTGTTCTTTCAGTGCTGGTAAAAAGAGATGAGTGGACATGTACCCGTGCATAAGCAGTGATATAAACATGTGACCGATTACAGCAGTTACATTTCCCGATGGAAATGTGAAGATGGGGGCTTTCTGCCACAGTGGAAAATACACTCAGACATAAAGATCTAGTTTAGAGATTAGAGAAAAGGTCTTATTTTCAGTTTATAGTGCAGCATTTTGTTTAGTGCTGGGAATAAGAAATGCTGCATTTATGAAGAGTTGGA
Source organism: Takifugu flavidus (assembly GCF_003711565.1). Classification (NCBI taxonomy): domain Eukaryota; kingdom Metazoa; phylum Chordata; class Actinopteri; order Tetraodontiformes; family Tetraodontidae; genus Takifugu; species Takifugu flavidus. The sequence continues at coordinate 9,155,799 of NC_079539.1, read as the reverse complement.
ATTCTATAGTAATTTCAATACCGGTAATAAAAGATAAAAGGTGTGAAGCCAAGTTCAGTAGTCCATTATTCTTGGGTTTATTGGTGTTCTTTGACAGTACGGTGGTACTGTTATTACAACAAATAAAATAATAAGTGTCTGATACTTTGTGTCAACCACTTATTTCATTTCCATGCATACATACCTGCAAAATTGAAGTTCCAAACGTCCTTTTTGTTTGTACAACTCAGTAGCAAATGTTAGCATGTTAGCTTTATGAACAGACAGATGGGAGGTTGATTTCCAGGCCCAATCAAGTTGTCATTTTTTTTGGGAGGCGGGTTGAGTAAATCAGCTTACATCTGCCCAATATCTGACCAGTTTTACTGACAAATTAGTTAAACCTCACATATGCTGCGCTGAGACGTTACCAGCAGATTTGCAAGGTGGCAAATGATCAAGTTCTAGGTTTTTCCAGGAGCTTAAATCAGAGGTTGTGGGTTTTCTGTCCAAGCTTTTACTGTCTTAACTCACTTAAATCATCACAGATGTCCACATATCTGATTTAGAAAAAAAGCCCACCTGCAGTCCAGACATGCTTCTCGATGTATGACTGGAAGGTCATGCTGTCCAGTTCAACAGCGCCAGGTGTTGTTGAAGGATCCTCGATGCAAACTGTTGCACAGAGTCTCTCGATCTGAGTGTGAAAGATTAGTCGGCGTCACCCGCTTCCTGTCACCACCCCTCATCTATCCTGCACTGGAAACTGGCTCGCATCATCATATTTAGCTTGGAGCTGGTCCTAATAACGCAGCGTTTGGTGCGGGATTGTTGCCTCACCCTCCACAGCATCTGCAGGAAATCCATCAGCACCAGAGGAGACAGAGCTGGAATCCTGCTGGTGTAGGTGTGAATTCTGGCCCCCGGCCCGCCTGCGTGATACACCTTCTTGCCAACATTGTATTGTGGGTAAGTCTCAAGGCCCAGCTCCTTAATGAGCTCCAGAATGTGTGTTTGGGTACTGGAAGAGAAAAATTAAAAACGGTCCTCGAAGTGAAAGGTGAACAAATAAAGAACGTTGGAGTACACACACTCTACGAAAAACAAGTGCTTTTGGAATATAGCATTTAGTTAGACAAGTGACACCTGTCCTAAGACAAGTCAAAAATAAATAAAGTCCATGAGCTTACCTTCCTGTCCACTGTCCTCCAAAGTCCCATCGATCAGTGCCGCCAGCTGCGGGTATTTCTTTGGACACGGTGCGTCCTCCCACCCGATCTGTGAGACACAGGCTTAGCAAAAGCCTACATGTGTTCAGCAAGCTGGATCCAAAATATCTCACCTTTTCCTTCCAGGATCAGTATTTTCAAGCCAACGTTTCGTTTCCGGAGTAAATGAGCTGCACTCAGGCCGGAGAGTCCGGCACCGACAACAACAACGTCCCAAATCTCTGCTGCCATGTTTAAGCTTGCCCTGGCATTGTGTTTACTTTGCTTCTCTGTATCAGCGAGGTTATCAGGCTTTCACAACATGCCCTTTGAACTGCGACCAGACGCGTTTGCAGCCTCGTTCTTGTGTGTGCGGACGGCAGCAACCTGCAAGCTTTAAAATTATGGGACACCATGAAGCAATAAATAACTGCTGGGTTGTCAGGCAAAAGAACAGGGGTGCCAAATCCCAAGGAAGAATATATTTGTAATCCCAGGGACATTAAAATCTGTTTAATATTGTTTTTATTGAACGGATCTCATCAGTTACACAAAGAAATGAATAAATACAGTAACAAACACTTGGTTTTGTCTGTGGGAGCATCTTTAGCAACCAGCATAACACTGGCAGGCTCTTGAAAGAGCCATCGTAATAATAAAGAAGCCACGAGAACTTAACAAATATTGTGAAATGTTAATTATAGCTCCTGCTAGGAATATTATTAAACTATCAATAAATAACAACAGGACAAGATAGCATAGTAATAATAGGATTTAAAAAGTCATCCATCCATCCACCCACCCACCCATCCATCATCCATCCATCCATCCTCCCTTATCCGGGGTCGGGTATCGCTGGGGCAGCAGCCTAAGAAGAGAAGCCCAGACTTCCCTCTCCCCAGCTACCTCTTCCAGCTCATCCGGGGGGATCCCCAGGCGTTCCCAGACTGGTCGCGAGACATAGTCTCTCCAACGTGTCCTGGGTCTTCCCAGGGGTCTCCTACCGGAGGGACATGCCCTGAACACCTCACCAGGGAGGCGTCCAGGGGGCATCCTGACTAGATGCCCAAGTCCCAAGTTTAAAAAGTCACTCGTTCCCAATTCTCAGACTCTGTGAAACAGATACATTTTGTACTATGGATAAATGTGCCTATTTCACATTTTGTATATAATTTTTTGTTTTCTTTTTAAGCTTGAAATGTTTCTCAGTAATAAGAAGGTATTGTGACACTGCTTGGCCAAAACGCTGCTCCTCCGCTGACTCTGTTGCAGAATGGATATAAAAATATTGTGGACTTTTTAAACCTTTATATGGATTGGCACCTCACTCCCTCACTGAATATCTTCACCTCCACCCTCAGGCTAGAGGAGCCTTATGCCAGCTAATCAACCACTCGAGCCTCTTCTGTGCAGAGTCCAAGGGCTAACAGCGCCACAATAGAGCTGCTGGCACTCATGAGGGGATCAGATCACCCATGTCTTCTCATGCATGTTTTGGTGAGCCTTGCTCTTTAGATGAGCCTGACGTCGGTTGACCTCTGCAAAGACAGGTGGGTAAAACATGGCGCCACAGTGCTTTGATCTTCATCAGACACTTTGATTTGATGTATTTTCCCACCAGTGCCAAAGCTAGTTGCCTTTTTAATGTTGCCAAGCCAAAAACTGATTATCTATTTTTTTAAATAGAGACTGGTGGCCAGTCCTGTGTGCATTTTTCACCCAGTATCTGCTGGGATGGAGTCCAGCACTCCCTGTGAGCTGATGAGTAAGCTGTGGTAAACAGGAAATGGATGTGTTTTTAAATTGAGCTCTTTGAGAGTAAAGTTCAGGAGAGGGACCACGCCTCCATCGCTACACCTCCTGTCATCTGAGCATAAAAGCCCCTCTTCCTATTTATTTAGACATTTATTCTTCGCTCATTATCTCAGCTGGGGGTCTGTCTGTGATGGGGGGCATCAAGGCAGTCATCCGTCTTGCTCAACAGCCCGTTGACACTCCTCAACCCCTCAACACTCCGTCACAAAAGACTTGTTTACACCTCACGGATGGTGCGGCGTGTCCTGAAATGGGAGGTTGGTCGTTTCTACACCCTGAGAGATAAAGTCCTTCCCGGTGTAATTAATCCACCTCCACCGTGACCCCGGCCATCGCCGCCGTGCTGTTTAGAAAATGCAACCTTTTCCTTACAGATCCGGCAAATTTAAAGCCTTGTTTTCCCTCAAACTCATGCATATGCAAACCTGACAGGCGGGTGTGTTTGTCCTCCCTCGAGACCACGTGTTCCTTTTCATTGAAACTGCAGCCCTGTGACAGATGGGGGGTGGGGAGGGGGGCAAAGTGAGGCGGGGGCATGAATCAGATGATATATTTGGGTTTTCACTGATTTACTCTCATTTGTGCTGCTGTTGCTCTTTTTATTTGGATATAAGTTGATAACAGATGAGATCACATGTGAACCGGCACAAACGCAATAATTTTTGGATGCCAGAAATCTTCCTGCGCTCCCTCGCTGTTCATCTCGTAAATTAGCTCTGAGTTTCTCCGAGTTGTTGCTCGTCCTGTTTCTTTGTATTGTTGAGCTGTTTTTCGATCTTGAAAAGGATTAGTGTGGTTGTGGGTACACAGAGGAGGCGGTAAATACTCTAATAGCAGCTCAATGACCACCCTGGTAAACAGGTAAGACAGGAGCAAGCGTCCAATCAGAAGGGGAGGGCGATGGGGAGGGGAGGGGAGGAGGAGGAGGAGGAGGAGGTGTTCCCTGTGACACAGCAACCACAGCTCATGAAACATTTTGGGCCTCAGCGCTCTCAGGGACTCTCCCAATACTCATTTCAATACTGGAAAGCTGCAGCGAAGACCTACTGGTTCGGCTGGAGAGACTGGTGGTTTGATTTTCAGCAGGATTATGTTCAAACACATTTGTCCATCGTTGTTGGGTGTCCTGTTAGTTACCACCAGCCTTTGGAAAACAGGTACGACTACACACATAATACGTGACTTTATTGTGTGTTTCATTGTTTGTTTTCCCACTAGATGACTCTTTTCTGACTCTTTTGCAAAGATCATCACAGTAATCTTGATATAGAATCGTGCCTTCATCTTTGTTCATCATCTCTCAACTGAAGGGCTCAGGAGCGTTAGCCTCCCCAGTGCGTTACCATGGGGACCTTCTGCCTGCCCAATTAGGCTCTAGCTTGATGGTTGACTGTTATCAAGGGATTTGATCATGTATTGTTTTCTGTAAACTGTATACTCGAGTTTGTTTTAATGAACTTTGGAAATCTTTTTCTTGCTATATGCCCCATCCTATTTGGGGTCGGAGGAAGGTATCCTAGCACCTCATCCTTCCACCAAAAAAACATCTACATTTTGTCTGCTCCGGGGCTTGAACCGATAATGTCTACTCCTCAGCCCCCTCCCCTACAGACTGAGCTACCACCGCCCCAACTTGATTTGCAAAAATGATGTGATAGACTGGTGGCACGCTGGCGCAGTGCCTTGAGGCAAGACGGACCTAGTTTCCAATTCCTCTGGGACCTCTCCTGTGTGGAGTTTGCGTGTTCTCCTCGTGTACTTGCATGTACTCCGGTTTCCTCCCACAGTCCAAAGACCCAAAGATGTATCCGGGGGATACATGAATAGATGGATGGATGGATGGAGATGCGACCAATGAGGGATGAGATCATTTCTCATTTCCCAACTTCTCCATCCTTTTCATGTGCTATCATCAATTGCCACCTGAGTGCAGTTCCAACTCTACTTAGTTCACAATCCACCAAGGAAGATCCTGGTTTCCTGGATGTGGACCTGCTCTCGCCATCTTTATTAAGAATCAGCAGCAGGGATGGCAGAAATGTTGTGCTTCCAAATACGAAGGTCCCACTAAGAACTGCAGACGTTCACAAGTCTGAGTACTGCGTACGGGGAAGCGGTCAGTAGGCATTTGCAACAGGGTCATGTTTGAATGTTCTCCGAAGGGCGGGGCATGCAGGTGACGTCCACGGGCCCGCTGACCATGCAGAGAGCTGAGGGAGACGGCGTGAGTTTGGGGTGCAGGTACAGGACAAGCCCTTCAGACACCGGAGAGCTTGACATCGAGTGGTCCATGATCAATCCAGACACAACACAGAAGAACCAGATGGTAAGAATCCTTTTAGATGTGTGAACTGAAGGATCCCTCCACCATCTCCATCAAATTCGACTCAATTAAAAGTGATTTTTGACAGTACAATTATGTCAGACCCTGTGAGATATTTAATTTTAGATTTCACACCTGTAATTATTTAGATTTCCACTTCATTTGCTGTGTTTCCTGAAGTGTGCAGTGTTGAACAACTACTGCCCCATTTCTCAATTCCACGTCTAATTACTGACTAATTACTTTCAAATGAAATAAGCGCTCCAGTTTGGGTAACACTCACATTATGGTTGTCTCAATTTATTTACCTTAAAGGTTCGTCTTTGTCTTTCCAGACAAACTCTTGCTCTTTTTCTCTCGTCTTTGTCTTTCTCTGAGTCTGTTTCTGTCTCTCTCACATACGCACATGTGATTTTTTAAGATTTATTAAACCCATTTCAAGTTCAAGGGCAAGAAAAGTTTTAAAAGAAAAACTAAAGAAGACCAAAGTTTGCGCCTCCATCGTCCGTCCATCTATCTCCACCTGTCTGTGAAGGATTAGCACCTTAATCATTTTTCCCCTGTAGGTAAAAAAAACAAAAACGCCACTTTTTTCAAAAAGACAGGCTCCTGATAGAGGATGGGAATAAGAGTCGTATAAACAAAGAGTATCTGTGCTTCTTTGTGGCACGTGTGCTCGGAGAGAAGAAATGATATCTTCTATTTCGGAGTTGATGTTGATCTTATCACAACTGAACTGGGCCTCATGGGTCATGGGTTCTGGAAGGAAACAATAATGGAGAGGAAAGACAGGCAGCAAGCTGGCGTTATAACAACCCGTTTCCATTTGTCCCCCCTTTCATTAGCTCTTGTCTTACACTAGTGGCACCAAATACATCCACGGCAGCGGCGTGTTTGCTCACGGACTCAGCTTTGCTGCTGGCGACCCCTCGATGGGCGACGCCTCGCTGACCATCTCCCTGCTGTCGTTTGCTCACAGCGGTACTTACCAGTGCAAAGTGAAGAAATCACCAGGAGTGGACATGCTCAAGATGTCGCTGGCAGTAATGGGTAGGAGCCGCATCCTTGCAGTAAGACTATCTGGCAATGCTATTCTGTGTCTGAGCAATAAAATAACACCAGAGGTTCTGCAGAGGGCACATTTTCTCCTGTCCACACTTCACATTGTAGTTATTTAAATGGATAAAATTAGTAGGCTCAGAATGCTTGTAACATGCAGAGTGTAGAGGTAGAGAATATATTTCTAATTATATTTGAAAAGCAGTCTTGAGAACGCTAGATCTGTAAAGCTAAATAATACCGTAGATTTCTGCACACCTCCCTTTTTACCTGCTTATATCTAAAGAACCATACATTTTTAAACATAATTAAAGAAACTATGGCCGCTTTCATCATTGCCAGCCTTTAATCTGAGGAATATATTTCTGTTGTTTTGGAGAAACTGCAGGTATATTTTCAATGGGACGCATTGTACAAAAAAGAAAGGCAATTTTAGCTTTTAATGATTAACTGAGAAGAAAAGAGGGAAAACAGAAGCCTTTTGTCGATGTGTTTGTTGACATTTCAAGGGAATTCTGCCTTGTGCAGGCTGAGTCACATTAAATCATAAGGACATGGAATAAAAACATTCGAAGAACGACGACCGGCGTATGAGTTATCATCTAAAGCTAATTGGGTATTTTGACAGAAATGCCGCAAAGAGCCAGAGAGCAAATATGTAAACTCTCAAGTAAACTTTGATCATCCTACAAAAATTATATTATGTCCCAAATCTACCAACAAAGTCTTTCTCTTGACCCCTTTTGTAACGTCCAAGGATGCCATGTCCCATTCATAATGCGTTGTAAATATTTTGAGGTTTTGAGGTGCATTATAATAAACAATGAAAACACGAGTGCTTTGGATAAACCTTCCCAGGACCTAAGAGGGTCTTTATATAGCCTCATCACTGCTGCCCTCATCAAAGGCTTTAAAACAAATGTATTCAAAATGAGGAAAATTACCTATTTCCTGTTTTATTTCAGTGAAGCCTTCTGTGCCAAAGTGCTGGGTGGAGGGGGGCGATGTGGTAGGTGAGGCTCTGTCTCTGCACTGCAAGGTGGAAAAAGGCTCCCCTCCCTTGAGGTACTCTTGGACAAGGATAAGTGGAGGCCCCTTCCCTGCCACAGCCACACAGGGTAAGCATGTCCTCTACTGACTTTGTGATGCTACTACATGTTCAACATGCTGCATGTATGTAGAATGTTTGGTCTTGGTGACATAAATCTCTGATACCTGTTAAATCCTTTGGTAAACTCTCCTTCCCAGCCATGCTGATCAACACTGGCAGTGGGATCACAGCTACCCTCTCCAGAATCTGATCATCAGTCCTAAATTAGATTTTGTTATATAGTCCCCTCTATTATCACTAGAAGATCTATCCTTTATATAGTATGTAGCTATTTTATAACTTTAAATCTGCCTCCCCTCTCTGCTGTGGCAGAGCTGGGATCTAGACGAGGTTTCTGACTTGTGAAAAGAAGTTCATCTCCTCTCTGCCTGCGTTTGGGCTGTTTGGTTGTCAGTTTTTAACCCAATTCTTGTAAATCTCAGTAAATAGCACTTGTCCCAACAGGAAGGTTGTCGGTTTGAATCTCACCTGAGGTTGATTGTCAGTTGGACCAGGTGAAGATATGGGTGCAACAAACAAACCTGTTAGCTTCTTATTTGCCAAAATAAAGATAACCGAAAATGTAGATTAAAAGGAGAAATCGTTGCTCAGCAGAAACCGTTTGCTCTCTCCATGAAGGTGCAAAGGTGCGCGTAAAATTCCCAGCATTCCACGTGGTTTCCTGCGCCGTCTTCCACTCTTTGCTCAGATCCATCCGCTCGTCTGTGTGTGTTTCAGAGGGTGCGACCGGAGAGCTGAGAATCACCAACCACTCCCAGAGCTTCGCGGGCCTCTACGACTGCCGGGCCAGCAACACCGTCGGGGCGGAGCGCTGCAGGGTCGTCCTGAAAGCTAACAAACGTAAGGAACTTAAACAGAACATTCCCATCCACGTGGCAGCGCAGGACGCACTCACAAGAGCAGAGAAGACCTAGATTTCTTCCTTTAAGTGTTGTGTCTCTGTAGACGTGCCGGGGGGGAGGCGGTCCTCGTTAAAGGCTTCGGCCTGGTAATCATCGCTAGCTCGACAACACAATCATGTAAACAGCTTTGTGGGATAGGATTTATAGGGGATAGGATTTAACACCCAGATGTGTTTGTTCCCAGATGTGTTTGTTCACGTCCACCTCTTCCTCTGATTTGTTTCATCCTTTTTAACTCCCGACCTTTCTGGGATCTGATTTTTCTGAACATTCGGATTCCAGTTAATCAGACTTAAATGGTGCCGCTACTCTTCCCTTCATTCACAAACAAATCTGCTATTCGCCAATCGCTTCAAAAAGCACCTAAATGGAGTCAAAGTCAGATTTGCGACTCCACCGGAGAACAAAACCAACAAGAACAGAAGCCGGCACCTCAGAACCACCGGAGCGGTCTGGGCCAGGATGAATCTGGCTGCTCTAAGTGCAGCAGTCACTGATTCACCACGGAATAAATCATCCCGCACAACTGGGCTTTCCCAATCTAGGGATCCATAAAATAAGTTTGTCTTGGAGGTCCGTGGAGCAGATCCAAATATTACATCTTGTGGGGTCTATTAGTTTGACTTGCAGCGCTCCGGTGCTGCTCCGAGGCAGGTGATCATCCCTTTTTCTCATCTGCCGGCAGCAATCTCAGACAACTCTGGCCTTTAAAGGGAAGACGGAGCGGTTCTGGGCAGAGGTTGCAGACGCGCTGTTTAAAGCTGCTCACATCCTTTGTTCTTGGTTCTTTGGGTCGTTCCAGCTCCAAACCGAGCCGGCGTGATCATCGGCACCATCGTGGGTTCTCTGCTCCTTGTCTTTATCCTGCTGGCCTTCCTGGCAGTTCTCACCTGGAAGCTGAGGAGCAGGTATCGGCCGGAGAAAGAGTTATCCAACGAAATCAGGTAGGAGGCCTCGTCCTTCCTATCTGGAGGGTCTGCGGAAACGTTGTCGTATGAAACGAGTATAAATGTGCAGAGGTTCAGCTATTTTCTAGCTTTTCGGCGCAAAAACAACGACGACAAGCGAGCAGGAGAAAGAGCAACTCCGAGGGTGGATTACAAGCATTCCAACAACACAAAACAAGCCCACCAAAGTGGCTTAGATAAAAGTTTGAACTAAATCCCAGACTTGAACTTCAAAGAAAAGAAAATTCAAAGCAGTAAGTACAGGCAGAACACCTTTCCATTTAAATTTGCACCTCTTTTCCAAAGACTGTGCAGACTTTTTTTAATTCCCGCCTTCATAAGGGGCTTTAAATGTGCAGACGGAGCCTGCTGGGCTCTTATGAAGCCATCTGTATATGCTGCAATTGCCCAGAGAGAAAAGTATGAAGCTGAAATGCGGGTTCTTGTTCTGATGCTCCTTCCGATTTAAAAACCCAACAACCTCTGAAGGGCTGGACCGACTCTTGGACACGCGATGAAGCTCAACGTGTCCGATTTTGTTCCGTCGAAACGCGATGTCAATCAAACGAGGCTGTTTTTAACGTTCCAGCCCTGAAGCGCAACAGGAGTTTCTCTTCCAATGTTCCGACACCTTTTAGAGTGACCACACCAATATAAGAGAAGTCTACGAACTGGTGCAGCTAGACTGGCCAAAGGTCACTGGTTGATCTGGACGCTAGCTATGATTCTTAAAGAGATGCCAGTAAAACAGACAAAAAGAAGAAAAACTGCTTTATGGTGCACTAATTAGGCCGTGTGGCGCTTTGTAGCGCTGTTGGGATGTTAAGTGAGGTTCGCTGTACCCTATTTAGTGCACCCAATGTATCCCATAATGCAATGTGAAAAGAAGTGTGCATGTTCCCATCATCCTCTGGGGTTGCACACGAGATGCAAGACGTTAATTATTCAGGATTTGGCTGATTATTAATGGCACAGTGCACATCTACGAACATCTACACGCCATTTAAAGCTTGCTGGTGTCGTAGCAGGAAGCAGGTTTCCAGTTTATCAGCGAGTTCCCTAAATAGTCTTGTACAGTGAGTACAGTACCGGCGAACGAGACCCCAGCGAGCGCTACGCCAGTGCACTTTCAGTCCGGCTGAATCCGTGATTAAGAAGTGAAGCGGATAAAGGAAAGGTGCGACTGAGTGACAGAGGAGAGGGGACGGACTCTCAAGCAGCCCCACGTTCATGGAGGAGGACAATTCTGTGGAGGTTCTCTGGTCTGTAGACGCAATAAACCCCAGTGGTGGCAACTTGTGCCACTGGTTGAGCTCACAGTTTGCCATCATGCAACAAAAAAGATATAATTGGCACAATACTGTCCAGCCAGTCCCCATTCTTGCTCTCGCAGCTGAAGCGCTCTTCCTGAATGTATTAGGTTAGCGTTGATGTAAAACAGCCCACATGATGGCTGAAAGAAGAGCAGCATCCACGTGGGAGGACCTCGCTGTAGATGCAGGAGCTCTCTGAAGGCAGAGCGGCGCCAACCTCCGCTGCTCTCAGATCCACGAGAGGCTGAATTAAGCGGCCTAGCTTAAGTGACGGAGGCGAATGTCAGGAGAGATAGAAGGTTCGAGTGTCGAGTCACTGTTGTTAAAAAGTTGCTAATGTAAACGACCTCTGAATCAGAAGCAACACGTCAGATATGTGAGGTCAAAACATGAATGACACCAACGATCCTCTCCAAACTTTGGTTCAGAGGCTAATTTAGCGCCGCTGAATCTGAAGCGCTAGTTTATGGTGGATTATGCCAAATTCGCCGCAGCGAAACACAAATTCCACACGAGTTTACGCACAAGTGCCATGGTTGGGTTTATAGTCTGTCTTGCCAGTAACAGTTAATTGCACCAACACTTTCGCTCCGAAACAAAAGGCTGTGATATACGAGCGCGTCGTTGCAGCCTGCAGCCGATTGTTTCCCCGTCCCAACAGTCGGCGCCACCATCTGCCATGGAAATCAGGGCTTTGACAAAAAGCATCATTACCGGGAACTCTGTCAGACTTGGACTGTGTAATTGTTCCTATTCAGATTCATCCCTTATTTCGCCCAGAGGACAGTTTTTGTTAACACAACTCAGTGGCGCTGCGGCGATGCTAAACGATGCAAGCTAATTAACCTGACCAAATTAGCTTGTAGTTCCCACACCGGGGGTTGTTGAGTTTTACAAACGTTTATAAACCCAGCTCACGATGAGAATCTGATGGTTAGCAGGAATACAGAGGGGGGCAGTCCCTGCTTTCTCCTCAAAGCACGGTGGGATTATGTTCACACACATTTGTGTTCCAATTGTTTCAAGCACAATTGGACCCCCCCCCCTTCCCGGCCATGACCAGCATTCAAGAGCCCCCGCACCATAACTTAAACCTAAAAAAGAAATCAAATTTGTGGTCAATTTAGGCGGCGAAAGGCAGGCAGATCCTGTAAACGGCAGAGGTTAAAAAGTCTCAGTTCATTTTTCTTGAACGTACCAACAAAACTATTCACAAGTCCCGAAAATTAACGGTTCTTGTCATAACAAGATGCATTTGGAAGCACGCTCCCACTTCTCAAACAGCAACATTCCCAGTCTCGTTGGCTTCCCCACAATCTGCCAGATTGAATCAGCTGTGATCCCAGCTGATTCTGCGGCGGAGCAGGATCGGATCACATCCTTCTTCTGGTGTCGGGACCGGAGCGAGTATAGAAACAGAGAAAAGAAGGTGGAAGGGAGAGGAGGTGCTGGCGAGGTTACAACACAGATCCGTCCTCCTCACCTGTGGGCGGGGGGGGGGGGGGAGGCATTAGTGGGTTTCATTAACACACACATCTTTTTAATTCTCTCTTTGTGAGGACTGTCAAGGACATAATAAACTACTGAACTCCCTAAAAGAAGCCCGATGTCCCATACAACCCAATTTTAACCTCAGCCTTAAGAACAAACACTTCTGAATCTGCGAGGACCACCCAATATGTCCTCACTTTGCTAGTAGAATGCATAGGTGGGTACTCCATATATAGCAAGTACAAGAACACTCACACGTGTACTTTTATGTTTATGAGGACTTGTCTCAATATAAATCAGCCCCGGCCCATTACGCTAACCCGCAACCATCCCTTTAAAGGTGTGTGTCTCCACTTCACATAAAAAACCTTGTTCATTAGATCCCTATTTTAAAAGCCCTTATATAGCATGTACTCATCTGCCGTATGTGTGTCCATCCTTCCTTCGCCGGATGCAGCAGCATCCACAGTTTGTCAGTGAAATTAGGCCGTGAGATGCTAAACGGACTCATCAATGGCCAATATGAGTTATGATTTCATTACTGGTGCGAATGATTTTTAGCCTTGTTCACCGTTTGGTCATGAGTGTGAGAGAAATTAGTTTTGATCCGTTGTAAAGGATTTTGCATTCGTTTGATGACCTTAATGACGGAAACAAAGCAAATCGGGAGCCCGTTGCAGCCATACTGATGAGCTCAAATGGAACAAATTCAACGGCAAAACAGCACAACGGAAACCTTCAGACGCAAGGTGCTTGACCTTGACCCCTGCTCTTGCTCTGGCATCCAACAGGGAGGACGCCCAGCCCCCAGCGAGCCGCCCGGTCAGTCGCCACACGGACAGAAGCTCTGCTCGGTGCCCTCAGGTTCTGTACTGCGAGGTCAGCCGGAGCGAGCCGGATTCCTTCGGAGGAGGCAGAAACACGGCGTCCATCCACAGCCAGAGACACACGTCCGTCAGACACGCGTACGACAGCGACTACTAGGTCTGATGAGCGGCTACGGCTAAAAGGTTAGCATTCAGGTCAAAGTCAGGACCGAATCTGGATATAAAATTGCACATTGTATATGCCTATAGTCTGTTACATCCACGAAGGCTTTGAAATAAAGCTTTTTTCCTCTGGCACTTGAATCATATAATAAAAAGACAACCAATGAAGTGAGATAAAAAAGCTTAATTTCTAAACTTTTAAAAAGGAGATACTGGCTGGGATCTAGCTGGCTGATGCTTTTACCTGAAAGTGCGACGTCTTTGTAATTTCCGGTAAAGCCTTAGCCTTGGAACACTGAATAACTTCAGAGTAGATAGAAAATTGCACTTTATTTAGTTTCCGATACCCTGAAGACAAAGCTTTTGAAGATGGAATTGGTCACTCGTGGCTGATGTCAATGTCTTTTCTCACGGCCCCATTATTGATGCCGCCTAGCATGACGCTGACCGCATCGTTAGCGCAGTTTAGCACAAAACCCGAGAAGGGGCGTCTGCCTAATAAGAGGACAATATATCTCTGGAAAAATAGTCCAAATTTCAGACAAGACAGTCGACAATCAAAATATCTGAATAATATACAACTGCCTCGATAATAAATCACGACTAGTCGTAACACTATCGAGCTGTTCCCTGTACGCTTGTAATCAAACATGTAAAAAAGAATCCAGCGTCACGAATGATTCTGACTCGCATTTTAACCAAAAGAGAAATATTTATTTCATGATAGACCTCATTTGGAAATACTCAACCATTCAAAGAAATGTACACGATTAAGTACACGTTTCAAGGATGTATTGACAGGTGTTGAAATATCAATAGCCACATGCAATGGTTTATTTCTTTTTTTCAATTTTCACTACATATACAGCGACTCACAGAGAGCCCCCCCCACCACCACCGTGCTACGCAGCAGCAGGACGTCGGAGCTGCAACGTGCTCAGTGTTTGCATTTTTACTTCTCAAGGAGACGTTCGAAGGTTCAAGAAAACGGATTAAATCCGGCCCTTCGGAAAGATTTGCTTGATTTTGGTGTATTATTATGAAACATTCAACCGAAAAGAAACACGTAGGTGGGTGTGAGAAGCTCTGGGCCGTTGTTACAAGCATTCATTCGGTGTTGTGTGTAATTTCATATTCTATTTCTATGAAATATGAGCAAAAGCGGCACAGCAGGGCCCGAGGCAGAGGCCTTCGACATCCGGGTCAGATGGACCTCCTCCCTGTGCTGTGGATGTTTTGGTATATTTATGGCCCTGCAGACTCCCTGGAAGTAAAGAGAACACTGATCACCGTAGCCCGACATGAGCGCTGGAGTCATGTCGCCGGTCTGCACAGCACCGAGCCGATTCCACATCAGTCACGAATGGACACTCAACAGAGGGGAGGAAAAAGCAAAAGTCACCCGATCGTCCGCTAAAATAAGGCTGGAAAACGATCCAAATCCATGCAGGCATTAAAACATGGCTGTATTTGGCTTCAAATCATCGCAAAGGGAAAAGAACAAAGATCCAGTTCCAAGAAAACCAGGACAAGCGGGCAGGCGATGCAGGACGGCGACATTTGGGCGCGTCAACGGGTCAGGCGGAAGCATCGACGTTAGCCTTTCGAATGATTGCATCCATCAGCGTGTAGCACCGGGAACGCCGTGACCTGTGTAGCGTGATCGTTGTTGGCTATCAAACCGCCCCCGACTGCGTCCGTTCATCCGCCCAGCAGCCATTTTTGATAGAGATATTAAATGCTTCACCGTATTGGACTGGGACTCAGGAGGTGAGTCATCCTCACTTGGTTACATAACCCCCCCCCCCCCCACTTCCCCTCCTTCAGTGAAGTCCTCCGGCGTGGACTGACCGTCTTTTTTTGGGATGGTGATGTTCTTTACTGGCTGTTGCTGAGGTTCAGTAAGCGACCATTCTTCAAAGGCACCATACTGTACATTGGTCTGTGTGTGTGTGTGTGTGTGTGTGTGTGTGTGTGTGTGTGTGTGTGTGTGTGTGTGTGTGGGCTGCACATACATACATGGAGAAGTAAAACAAGTCTGAAAGTCGATTCCCTCCACTGGTGTCAGCCCACAAGGCATCACCATGACAACTAAGGCAAAATCTCTCAACATTAAAAAATGATCCATCTGTTTCTGTTGTGTTTTGGGTTTTTTTTTGTTTTTTTTAATTTATTCTCTTTCTGGTGTGGGTCCTTGGCGCCGCTGAAGCCGAAATCCACCTCCCATAGCAACCACGAGTAATGATAATAATCTCTATTCAATAAATTATCTGTACTGTACAAATATTTCACTTCACATAGATTGGCGACAAAGAGGAGCCGTCCTCGATGCAAAGTGGTCCACGGTGTCTCTGCTGCGTCCTCGGTTTAATAAAGCCTCTGCCGACGGACAGACAGACGGACGGACGGACAGCCTTTGTTCCTGTTCCCGCACAGAAATGCAAAAGGATGTTCTCCAAAAAAAAAAAAAAATAGAACCACAGAAACAGTAGAAACAATTGCTGAAAAATGTGTATCCAGAGAAAAAGTGTTGTTTTTCTTTCTGTGTTGTTGTTATTTTCCAGGAGATCTCCAAGTTCTGGGAGAACAGTAGATCGAAGAGGGTTCCTGATCCAAAGGGACAAAGCTCGTCCCTTACTGCACGCCTTCTTCGTCCACGTAGGTCGAAGGAAACCATCCGATCTGAGGACAGGAGATGACCAGAATCATCCGACTGATGAATAAAACACCAAAGAAACAAACGTTCGGCGACTGATGTGTGGCGTCCTGGGCTCTGCCTGACCCTTAAAAGCGTCACTGCTGCCTCCACACCAGCAGGAGGCAGCAGCGCGCCCTGTGGAGGCTGCCATTCGACACTGAAGTGGGCAGCCCATAATGATGCCCAGGGCTTCGTTCTGGACCTGCGGGCTCGCTCTGAGGAAGCGGCTCAGGGGGCAGAATAACGAGGGCTGAGCGGCTCTGCTTGGGGAGCTCAAGGTTTTTTGTTTTTGTAAAATAAACCTTTTACTCCAGTTCATCCCAGGTGCCTCACCTGGTCAGTAGCTGGAACCTTACTGCTCCTGTTGCTGTGGATTTTACTCTTAGCTAACAGCACCTGAGCAGTGGAGGCCCTGCGGCTGGGAGAGGGGCCAGTTTTAAAAGCTGACACTAAAACCCAAAGTGACATAAGGATGTTTCAGAACTGTCCCCCTAGATTTGACACTCCGCCGCCGTCCTGCCACGTGGCTAAATGGTTCAATTTGCGGCGTTGGGCTGAGTTACTGGGGCGGCCCGGATTAAATCAGAGGAGCTTTTAAAGCTGACGGCACGGACGAACACGGCGCCTGTCGGCGGCGGCAACAGTCAGGAGACACTCACCCGTCCGTTGGCTTCTCCTTTCCACCATCCCTGGTCGCCGCCGATCTTGCTGTAGATCCTGACCATGTCGCCTTCTCGCAGCGACAGCTCTCTCATGTCCCGCGCCGCAAAGTTGTACCTGGCCACCGCCGTGCTGACCACCCGCGGCGTGAACACTGGGGAAAAAGGAACAATATGACCTTTCCGCCGCTGCAGGGCTCTCGGCGGTGGCGAAGTGGACGTGTCGTGGGGCAAATGAGAGGCGACAGAAACGGGACAACCTCGTCATTGCGAAGAGGAAATAAAGGTGAGAAATAAAGCGTTTGCATTCATTAAAGTGGTGACGGAAGGAAAAAAAGAGAGTACCTGACCAAAAAGGAGCAGAGCTCTGAGAGGAGGAGAAGTTGAGGCCCTGCGGACTGAGGAAGGAGAAGTTGTAGGAGGCGCATGTGGCTGCTGAGGGGAGAAGAGAAAGACGAGTGGACAAGAGTTGGACAACTGTTAGGAGGAAAGCACATGCAGAGCTGGAGGGCCACTGAGAGACACGAGAGTTGCGTGTGTGTTACGCGTGCGTCTCGCACGCCGGCGGTGGATTTAACGAGCACTTCGGCGTCACGGTAACAGCCACTGAACAACAACAAAGACCAGCGGTTCTTCGATATGTGTGTGGACGTGCAGAAGGAGCCCAGGGAGCCGCAGGTGGCCGCGACCAGCAGCAACACACGACTCCGCTCCGTTCCCGTGGAGATCGAACCCGGCCCGCCATACGCCTAATGGTCCGACGGAGCTGCCAGCTTTGACAGCTAGACCGCAGAGCTCATCGTCAGCTGACAAATTCCTCCACGTTGCCTCTCCGTCTCCGTCCACTCAGCGCCGCGCGCCTCCTCGCCAGCTCTGCGGCCCTCCGGGCGTCCTGCTCTCTAACAGACTCGCCGGCTGGCGAGGCGCGGAGGCGCGGGGAGTGAGGCAGCCTCATTTATTTTACCCTTCTTGTTAAACCCACTGCCAAGATAGCAAGGGATTAAATTTATAGGCCAAAACTGCACATTATAAAATCTCTCCAGTCAAATTTGTATTGTCACGATCACTCACGGAGGCGAGGAGATATACAGTAGGAGTTGGCGTACAATGTGCCATTAGTCACCGCGCTAATTAGCCAGTCAGCCACTTTTCCCTGCTTCTCCTCGGCTGGCCGTGTCCTCCAGCCTCTCCTTGGGAATCTGCAGTCTTCCATAGGCAGGAAGTATGTGTATAATGCAGGTTTTGCCTAATGGGTTCTTTTCAACTGAATAAATTTCAAGTTCCAATAGCAGCAGCTCCGTCTAAATCAAATGGATGACTTCACATTAAGGACTCATTTTGACAGTAAGGTTTCTAGTCTGAGCCTGGAGCCCGAGACGGGACCAGATGTCCCTGACGCTGTTTCATTCTGCAGTTTAAATGAAAGGCCCGATTTACTAAAGGTTTGCTGAGCACAATGGCAAAAACAACTCTGCATTCTCGACAGCCAAAGCGGGACAAAACGTGGCGGTGGTGCGTCTATATTTGAAGTTTCAAAGGCGAGAGCGATCTGCACGTGTGCAGATGAGGAGGAGGTTAAAAGAGAAATTACAGGCTGCACAAAGAGCCACATTCAGCGCTCACATTTGTACCCACAACATCCGCCGAGGGAGGAACGCTTGGAATTCTCTTCTTATTCAACATTAATAAAGTTACATTCAAAACTCCGGAATATTTCCTTGTGTACAAACCATAAAAGAAGGGGAGAAAAAAAGTGGACTTTTGTTTTGATTAGAAGATAGAGAAGAGGCGCGCACGTGTTTGTTACGTGTTCAGGATTTGAAAGGCAAAGATTCATCAGTCCCCGCTGAATCGATCGCCAGCGGGGGTGTTTACATTAGAGCAGCTCACTGGTCTGGAGCACTCAGGTGTGTGTTAACATTAGCGACGCTCTAATAGAGGCTACCATTAGTCTGGTCCGAACGGTTACAAGACAACATTCAAACGAGCCACAGTGGAACTGAGATTATTATTCGGTAGTTGAAACCCTTCCAAACTGCTGATGATCTTCCCTGGAGCGGATGTCCCTGAGGCCAGTCGATGCCGAGGAAGACAAAGAAACCAAGGGAGCGGCATCTCGGAGCGGCAGGCTTCACCGAGCATGTAAAATGTTAATGTCCTTGACAGCTCAATTAGAGCGTCGAACAGGTCTGGCTTGTCGGGAGGATCGGCAGGCTAAAAGCTTCTTTTTGGTCTTAAAAGCATCTGAAAGCATGATTGAGGTTTCAAAAGCTGCATCTGAACAAACCACAACGCATCGGCGGCATTGCCCCCCCGATGATGAATAAATAAATGGCGTGGAGAAGAATCGCCTTCACCTGGGATGGCTGGATGACACGTAGTGCTAACAGCCCCCCTCACCTATTGATCAACAGGCAGCAGTAATATTCTGGACAGCATCCACAGAAAATACAAGATAAAAACTGAGGCTTAGTGAAGAGGAGGACGTTGCTATGGTGATAACAGAAACACACCCACAGCTTACCTGGTGAGCGAGTACTGGCCCGAGTTAACGAACGCTCTCTCGACTTGTAGGGGTATCGCAACGTGGTGTCTAACAGCTTGAAGCTCTCTTTGAGTGAATGGGACTGGTAGTACTCCACCAGCTCCTGTTGGGTCGGTGGAGGAAGAGGAAAGGACAACCCCCCCCCAACATAGTTTAGATGGGACCGGCACAGAGGCAGCGGGTATTTGCCGCCGTTTGACTCACCAAGAGGCTCTCGAACTTCTTGGCCTCGGTGATGTGAATCCAGCTGTCTTTCTCGATCACCTTGATGTGTTTGACTTCATCGTTGAATCTGGAAGTGTAAAACAAGCAGGAAGAGAAACAAAAGTGTCCCCAGAGATATAGTTAGTCCCTTTATTCCTCTGTTGAGGAACGTCTGGTTGCTTCCACCCGCGGGCTCCCGCGGCTGCTGTCAACAAGTATTAATCCACAATACAGTTTGACTTTAAGCAGCTGGCTCCATCCCTGCAGCCTCTTTGCACCTGTCCTAAAGACTAAAAGCCGTATAAAATAATTTCTTTCCCAGGACATCAAAATTTGACAGCTTCAGTCTGAACATTATTCCCCCCTCGCCGTCTGCATACAAAACAGACTTTAAAGAAGCAATTACTATGCAGTGATTAACCGCTGCTAACAGATACAAGGTAAAGGCTGCCTGGGCATGCCATGAGAACTTTAAATCCCACGTCAGTAAAAGCCATCCCCGAGGACTTCCCCTCTCCCGCTACTGGGATGTAAAACACTAACTTGATGCTGATGGCGAAGCGTTCCGCCTCGGCTGTCCTCTCTCTGATAAGGTAGGTCCCGCTGCTGTGGGATTTTAAAAGGTTGTCCGCCTGCTGCCGCTCCATGTTCCCTGCAAACCTACAGAGATGCGGCGGATTAATGCGGCGACCTCGGATACGAGGTTATATAATCCAATAACGCTGAAGTGGCTTTGATGAGTGTTTGACTTCATCATCGGCAAATATCCATGAAGTCATTAACCTAATAGTGGGGGTCACGTTTGGGTTAGAATGAGATAATGTGAGTCTGGGAGTCAGTAGTGGCTTTAGGGCGCCCCCTGGTGGGGCAAATATTTTGCCGAAATTGGACCAGGAAACCATTATGATGGTATCAAAGCGAATGTTCTGCTGTGCTGATGTAGAAACTAATCACGAAGTTAACAGTGTAGAAAGGTCACTAATGGGTTTGATGAAACTTTTTCAACGCAAAGAAGACATCAATGATTAATGCAGCAGGTGCAGGAATCAAGGTTCTTACCAAGGGTATCCGTAGTAGTCCGCTTCCCTCGAGGACTGCCGGCTGGATAATGACTGGAATGGCTGTCAAATACAGGGAAATGACAATGTAATTTCCGGATGAAAACCTGAAAACAAGCAGCTTTCATGGCGCTTCAGACAAGAAGCAGGCCAGGCTCGTTGGACGGGACACTCTCCAGAGTGCTGCTGTTACACAACCCGAAGGCTTCCCCGGTGGTGTGTATGAGGCAGGGACCCCCCAGCCAGTGAGGAACAGTGACCAGCCCTGAGGTTTACTACTGGGGCCACCAGCTGGGATGTACTGGACATGGAAATGGCGTTTTCTTATTCTTATAGCCACTATTGTTTCTTTGGGCTGATCCTGATCTTGAATATGGCCTCAAGTCTAACTGTACTATGAGATTATAAATTAGTTAGGCTTAATTACTGCTGGAAGAACCAGCTCCTGACATCAGCACATCCCTGCATGTGATTCTGCCGACTGCACTCACTGTTAGAGATGAAAATGGGCGTCTTACCTTTGGGTCCAAATAGGGTTTGACACACGAACTGGGGAAGAAGCCGCTCTTTTGCGTTGGCATCAACTTTCCCTGCAGGACAAAGGTAAGATTTAATATTATTACTGCATCGAGGCTGAGGCTGAGGCAAGCAAGCGTTAGAGGACTGTAACACACAGAGAAGTTCATTCCTGACAGGGAAAAAACACAATAAACTCTATAAAAGATGAAAGGGGTGACTGAAACAAAGGTGACAGGGGAGGGAGATCCGCAGCTTTTACACCATTCGGGGATGAAATAATGGCTAAATAATAGTTTCCAGAGAGTTCCTCTGAATCAGAAGTGTTTGAAAGCTACTGCCAAAAGTGCCAGAACCCCTCTGCTCATCCACCCCGCATGATTAACAGCGCAGCTCAGTGACACTGAACACTCCACTCAGATTCAAAGACTGTGACTTTGTGGATTTCAGATTTGGGGAAAGTGCTTTCTGGAGTGGACAACTGCAACGGGATTAACGTCGAAACATATTTCAGTTTTATGTGAAATACCTCCCACCACGTGGTGTCGGGATCTCCCTTCAGCAGCTCGATATAATCTCCCGTCTGAAAACAGAGCGGCGTCTTCCCTGGAGGCGCCGGTGTGCCGTGGTAGTTCCTCACTGCCACCATCTTGGGGCCTGAACACACAAGCAAAAACGAGTAGAAGAGGACTTCCTTTCCATTAGGTAGACGTATGCAGTAGGCCTGTAGGCCCTGTATAATCTCTCTTTTAATGGATTTTGCTTTTTATTTTAATGCATCGCACAACTGTCCTTCTCCCATGATTCCAGTAGATGGCAGTAGAGAACAGCCCAAAACCTGCAGCAAACGTTTCCAGGACAACAGACAGCTTATGTTCATCTACATTTATGACACATCTATGGTTTGTCCTTACCCGATGATAACCCCGGCTCCTGTAAAAGGTAAACAACAACTTGGTAATCAAGTACTTATACAAGCAAAATTCTATAAAGGAAAAGAGTAAAATAAAAACAAAGGGATGTTAATAGTGCTGCAGTGATTGACTAATAGAGCCGATACTCACCAGATCATGAGGATCTGAAAGGAGGAAGGACAGAATCACAAAAGAACAGGAAGTTAATCAAGATTTTCATTTCATAGCCCACACACAAATGATAGGCATGGATGTAAATCCCTTAAGAAGCCAATAGTGCATGGCCCCGATGAATCCTTCATTTTTAATCAATATCCTGTTTTATTCTTGTCAGGAAGCATCATCTTTCACACTAACTGCAGTAGATCTGTGTTGCTTTAGTTAAATACCCAGTAGATTAAAAGGTGTAGCAATAAACAACAATAAAACAATTCAGCATGAAATTGTGGTCAAATTTCCCTAATATCAACAACTCGACAGAAAATATTAAGAATCAGCTTTTTTCCAAGAATATTCGAAGACAGACGTACTGATTTTACAGATAGTGATGACCTCCAGACACTCTTTGTGTGCTCCTGTCCCACAGCGAGAGCAGTAGTAGCCCTGATAGAAGATTCCCCTACAAAGAGAGAGAGAGACACACACACACACACACACTTAAACAATGCAAACAGGAAGTGCCCCAGACACGAATTAACTCCGTGCCAGGGCGGCAGGCAGAGACTTGCTGCTTGTTACTGCACGTCTGCACTTGTATACAACACAAGCTCGTTCATCATTTTCACACCTTACTAACTTAAAAAAAGGCGAAAAAAAGGCACAAAAACAAAACAATCTATTTACAACAGCACTACCGGCCTGTATATGCTTCAAATACCATAACACTGCATGTCTTGCACGCTGCCACGATGAATGCTGAGTGCCATAAATCATGTTGGGATCTGCCGGGGCCGCAGCAGTAATTAGCAGCTAGCTTAGAGCGAGAGCGTCGGTTTCTGGCCTGTAAATTTAGGTCAGCCAAGCCGTGAAAAGCGCGGGTCAATATCCAGAGCCCAGTTGAGCCCTGTGGATGGGATCGAGCTGAAAGTGGGTTTTCCAGCAGCGTGGGTTATCCCCGCCGCCAGCAGGCAGGACGCACACATGGGAGGAGGTGCGCTTTCAGATACAGCGGGTGGTGCTAGCACGCCAGTAAGCCTCACCCTTAAATATGCTTTAATGGAGCACCTGGTAAATGTTTACATTTCACACCTCTAAATTCTAATACCAGGGAATCAGTTGTTTTTAATTTCCCAGAGATATTCAGGCACAGTCATTCTCATCTCTGCAGCCTTTTCCTCCACCATCTATACAGTCTAGTGGCAGAAGGAACAGAGACCTGGCCGTTAATACAATAAGCCACTTGACTTTTACTGAGCCGCTATCACAAAAAGTGACTAAGAGACGGGCTCTTCAAACACGTTCCACAATCCTGCTTATCAAAAGACCTGCTGGGCCTCCATTCACACCGGACAGGTCGTTTTTTAAAGCAGCAAAACAGTAAATGGTGACCTTTCTAATTTAGAAGCAATGTCTGAGCTCAGATATCCCAGAATGCACCTGTTCCCACCGTTATAGACACTAAGCATAAGGGGAATAGTTTCAGGGTTTAAATAAACACCAGGATAACATGAGAAAAGGAGAGGGAACATAATAACCTTACTTGTCCATCAGACAAAAGAAATGCCTTAAGTTATTACAATATTCTGGAAGCACGAGCAGTTACCTTAGGAGCATTTTGCAGGCTCGACAGTTGGTGTTTTTCTCAAACGTGTGCATTTGGAAGTTATGCTGATTGGCTGTGGCTCTCTCGGGCTTGATGTTGGACCTGGATGTCAATAATAAGGACTGTTTATTGACTAAATCGTAACGCATCTGCATCTAAAGACCACAGTGGCTGCAACCGTACTCACATGGCCATGTCAAACTGCTCCATCCATTTCCTCTTTGTCTCCTCTGTTTTACAGAAGAACTGGAAGCCCTGCTTCCCTTGTAGTTGGATCAGGTAGAAGCCATAAGACCACTGGAGAGAGAGGATGGGTGAGGAACAGATGGCAGGGAAATGGATGTAGATGGCAATGATGTGAACACGAGACGCTTGTCAAAATATTAAGGATATCTGGAGTTGTTTACTGGAAATGAGACCGTATTTAACTAATATTTGCTCCTAATGATTATGATCAAGAGACAGATGGACAGTCACGGACTTGGACGGTGCGCATGCAGCCCCGGCACCACGTCCAGAACCACCACTGCCAAAAAGGGACCGCGATGAGAGAGTGAAAGGAGGAGTTCACTTGAGCTTACCATTTTTCCACTCGACTGGCAGGCATGCAAAAAAAAAGAAAGAGACCAGAGAAAGACCCGGTTACACATGCAAGCATGGACACGACACATGCAGATTCCAAACCAAACCACAACAAAGCCGTGTTAGACTGATGGCGCGATGCACTGCGCGGCCTTTTACATGAATCCTAACAGGCAGGCAAAAATTCACGGTGGGTACTTGAATGCATCATTTCTAGCTTCTACTGTATATCTGACCATCAACAACATCCTTCAGCTCAAGGACAACATTGACAGTGATTACACGGGATGATTCATTACCTGCTCTGCTAGACTTTTCAGGTGATCTCATGGCCAACAAAATCAATCCGTGCAATCGCTTCACTTCCGGATCCAAAGCTGCTCTTACCTTTTTCATGTCTCTGTTGTTCATGGGGTCGTCCGACATCTTATAGGACTGCAGCTCGATAATCTCTTTGAGCTCATAGCTGTAGCCTTTCCTCTTGCAGACGATGACCACTTTATCAAACAGGAATATGTACCTACGGATACATACATGTGTTAGCCATTCATAGGGGCGAATGAGCCACAGCTAGCATCAGAGTGCTGCTTCGTTTGGGAATTTCACCTGTCCTGTTTGGTTCGGTTGACGATCGAGCACACCTTCAGCTCCCCGTCGATCTTTGGTCGTCCGTACTCCTCCAGTCTCACCTGCTGCTTAGGAGACAAGGACATGCAGAATGTCAATCCAGCGCTGTTTGACTTTCAGTTCTAATGAGAAGCCGTGAATAATTCAGACTTGAACTTCAGATTGGTAACGACAAAGTCCCGCAGCGGCAGCGACACAGGAGGGCGACTGTGACTGCAGTAGATGCAGCATATTTTATCAAGCCAACATTTATCGTGAACATCTACTGCTGCCTTTTTTCATGATTTCTTTAGGGTGTGACTTAAGTGCGGCATCATGGCATCTCGATGCACCGCCAGACAGAAAACAGGATTATTTTCAGATACGTGTCAGTTCTCTGATGCCACTGAGTCGAATCTGTTACTGACAGACCGGCAGCTGCAAAGACGGATTTATCATTGAATCCACTGAGCTATTGTGGACTAAATAAAAGGAGCCGGTGTGACGTGCATATACATACGCCCAGCTTTTACTTAAAATAGTCCTTTGTGACATTTGCAGCATTGTCTAACTTTCCAGAAATAGCTTGAAACCCTGTTTATTTCTGCCGCTGTCATCGCGGCAGATATCCTCCTCCTCTCATCACTTTTAACCCTCCTCTGTTTATTTTTATACTGACTAATTGAAAACGGAGCACCAGGGTGGCGAACACCCCGCGTCTGTCGCTGAAATTGATTGGGAAAGTTGCTACTTACAAGATTTTCGATTGAACTTTGGAATTCGCTGATCTTCTTCAGAGTCTCGTTGTCCCTCTTGACTTCGTTGATGTACATGGCCAGGTCCTGAAGAAGAACTCGCGTTTCACGCTCGACTAAACTCTGACATTTGACACATTACGGGCCACAGCGGCTCCCAACAAGCTTTAAACCCTGTTACATACTACATGCATACATATTTACACACACACACACACACGCATGAGCAACCTGCAGCACAGACCTGCATCGCCTCCAGAGCTTCTTTGAGCTGCTGTCTCTCCGGTCGGTCATTGGAGTGACTCAAAAGTTCCTGTGGAGGAAGATAAATCCAGTATCGTCATCTTATTGTCATCGCAAAGAAAACTGAGTTTCATATAGAGAATGGAATTTACGTCTGGTAACTTATGCGCAACATTAATGACCTCAATGGAACATTATGTGGCAATAGACTACAAAATAACTGTGCTTTGCACCTGCACTGGCTCAGTCAGGGCTGTCACGCACAGCTGGAATTGAATTTTGGCTTCTACCGCCACGTCCGGCATTACACAGAACCTTTTATTTCATGACGTTTCCCGCCATCATCTCTTTGATGGTGGTTTCCAATTCTCTCCAATTTTCAAAAGCATAAAAGAGGTGCTAAAAGCAGACTGCAGGACCAATTCTGTTTTATAATCGACTGGTTTTTGCTGATGCGAGGCAACACTATCACAAATGAAAACAGTTCCTCTGAATGAACATCTGTTTGCCACCTGTGCTTCCCTAAGAATAGGTATTATGTAGACATTTTTAATAAAAGTGCACTGTGAGTTTCACTGTGTGTAAAAAAAGCAATCCTGAGCATATAAAGTGTGTTTTTCCAGTGAAATCCTGATTATAACAAATTACCTGATATTTATAAGAGTTCTGAGTCAGTCCTGTTCGGTTGTGCAGGCAATTCTGGCAGTGATTGTGTAGATGAAACCATTAAAAACGGCTTCAGGTCAGTGTTTTTAATCACTGATTATGAAAACGAATCTGTGCTGATATCAGCAGATGGAAACACTCTTTGTATCACAGCAACAACTTTCCAGAAACTACTCAGTTTTATCTCCTCCTGACCCAGATGAGCTGCAGATGTGACCATGTGGTTTGCAATCTCTTCCTATATTTTATGTGCACTGCTTGTAAAATTACAATGGATATAAAACCCCTAGAACAAGGTGGGTTTATCCTTCACTTTTAAACTAAAAGTAATTGGTCATAACTTTATTATTTCATTCAAACTGCAGCAGATAATGTCATAAATGACTCCAGGATGCTTTAACAGTCGTTATCTCCATCAGCGTTATAAAAGGAACATTTCGTATGCAAGAATTCACATTTTACATGAAGACTGAACCCTGAAACAAATTGCCCATATTTGTGGACGTTAGCAAGAAGAGCCCAGCCGTGTAGTGTGTTATGAGGTGTTCTTCCCAGTGACCTGCTGACTCTGCGGATCCTGCTGCTCTGGCACAAGAGGAAGAGGTCACTGAACACACCGTTCGGTCCATAAACTCAACACGATATGAAAGAAATGGAGGGAAAAAAGTATTTAAAGTCAACGACATTGCTTAAGATGGAGAAATCACACCAAGCAGAGGAGCTGCAGAAAATCAGCTCAAGATGTGCCTGTAAGCATGGCGGGATGCAAACGCACAGAAACAGGACTTGTCAGTGCGACGGGCCTCCAGGCAGAGAGCAGCGTTTCGCTGTAAAGCTGTGGGAAGCGGTGAAATGGGGGACGTTTAATCTGATTACACCACGCTTGATTTGACCTCGGCGCCTCGCTGGGGCTCCTGCTGGGGTTCGATTCGAGCCGAGAGAGGTCGCAGCGGGGCCTGTGCCGGCGGACGTCACCTGATGCAAAACACACCTCTGGAGCGAGTCCATTATGGAGTGCGTGATGAACTCGGGCGCTCATTTATAATGGAGATGCAGTCAATTAATCATGGGGAATATTACAGTGCCCACACTCCACAGTCTTTATGAGGCCCAGGCAGGGCTGATGCCTGTGATTGGTTACAGGCTGTCCCTCTCACCAATAAAGCCCTGAGGTAGTACATTCATATAAAGCATTTACTATGACTAGAAACGAAGCAAAGGTGGCGGATAACTGTGTATGAACCGTGCATTGTTTACCCTGTTTGGAAGGCTCGTTATCTAAACCCCTGTTGCTGTGACTGGAAAACCTGGACAGGGAACAATAATAATGGGCCTGTCTTCCTGTACCTGCTGCGACTGAGCTGTAAAGGGGGGTTTAAGTGGGCTGCATGCTCTTGCCTTGAGTAGCAGATGATACTTCAGCACTCTCTGCATGGGAACCACCAGAAGGTCTTGCAACTTGAACTTCCCCTCCTGCACCTTCATTGTGCATTCCTGTGGAACAACATGAGCGACACAGAAACGATTACACCTCGCATAACGCAGCGTCGCACATTTCTGGCCAAACAAGCCCCCCCCATTCACGGTCCAGTAATTCATTGTGCTTTGTTTCTGATTGCTTCCACACATTTGCGGGGTATTCCATTAGCCATAATGAGGTCAGTTCATTCTTTTGGGACCAGATGAATCTCTAGCAGTGTCACCATTTGTGATGCAATTATACAGCGTGCTGACAGCGGCAGATTCTTCTGACTAATAAATACATTTCTAGATTTTTCTACTGTTTTTTTCTACACATTGTCGATTGTTTAGTAAAGCACCCAGAAACAAGCAGAGATTAAGTCCAAGTTTCTCATCACCCTTATGTTCTCATTTCTTTGCCCTGAGCTCCCTGTGCCATTTATTGCTTTCCCACCCTTAAAAACATTTGCCTTCATCCTCAATTTAATCATCTTCACAATAACAGCTCATAAATCCTGATGTCTGGCGGCAAACAAACACATTATGATGACTATCACTCAATTCTAAACTACATATAGTAATTTAAATTGACTTGAGAGAACATCAGCAGAATGAGCCCTAAATGACCAAATTAACTAGAAACTCACTTGTTTAGAAATGTTTCATCACGTTCAACTGTGATGACAGAATATATCACATTGATTGCTTTTCTGATTTCATTTCGATGGGTGGACGTGACATAGAGAAATTTACTGAAGTCAATTTGCTTAATTCTGCTATTATAAAACCAGTGATGGATACTCACTGCAGCTGTTAGCACGCTAGGCTACATGTGAGCGGGAAGCGTTACCTCGACTTTAATCTTGATGTCCTCTCGTGTTGCTATTAACTCATCCAGAGTCTTCTGGGCGTTCTCCATGTGGCTGCAGTACTGACCGTAGATCAACAGTCTGGTGGAGGAGAGGACAGAGAGCACGTGTTAACCTCGCTGAAGTTCCTCAGCGTATGTCTCGAAATACGAAGCCTTGAAAGGAAACCGTGAGGGCAGTTTATTCAATTGCGATACACCATAAAACTGCGGTGGAGCCCCGGCTCGCTCTTACTGAACACATCTAACGAATGTGAAGCGTTAACTTGGTTTATAAAACAGCATTCTCTGAAAGCATGCACATACTTGTGAAACCTGTTTAAGGCCTGTGGGATGGTCTTTAATACTCAAAACAAAATGGAACCGATATATCTTCATGCTTTAAAACTGCTAAAAGACTGCCTGAAGCTCAGCTCCCCTGTAGATGACAGTAATGTCGAGTCTGTCAACATAATACGGGAGGTCAGCCTAAAGAGTTATTTGGCACTATAGGGGAATATAAATTAATATGTGAATACATGTATTATAATTAGAAGTGCATGTGAATACCATGAATAAGTAATGACTGGGTTCTAATCCCAAGGCAATCTTTGGAGGGCTGGTATCCATTCGCCAATAAGCTATAATGAAACACGTTGTCTTAGTTCAGCTAATTTGCAGAGCTCCTTTTATCAGTAAGTGAGAAAAAAAATCTCTTCATATTGAACAGTGAAGATACGTGAAATGGCTCATTAGCTATCACAATGGGTCTCCAACACAGATCTGTGGGTTCAGCTGAAAAGATTTTCAATGTCATCTTGACTGGAGGAGGACGTTACATATGGCATGCACTCCTCCTCCTCCTCCTCCTCGCTGAGTGAGTCCATGTAGGGCGCTGGCAAGAGTACAGATCTATCTGTTATTCTATTATTCAACTGAGTATTTTGCAAAGTGAAGAGTTCTATTACAAACAGACACCGTTGATGGAAAATTAAGCCAGGAAAGAATAATAGTAATTCCAAGCAGCTAATTCAAATCTATGTGATACTGTGGTTGTCTTTGTTCCCCAGTAGTGGAACTCTAAACCAACATCATTAGGGATTGTAACAGCATCTCTCCATCCTTCAGACCTGGACTGGGCTAACAAGTCCCTGGATAGGGCACGATCCACACTGAGACGGCTCCACTCAGCTGTCAGGCCTACATGATGGCTAAGTGATAAAGATTAATAGGCCCTTGATCAATTTTGAGACAGAAAGCGGAACGAGGTCGACGAGGTAGCCATCTTACAGTAAAATGTCCAAATCCAATGTCACAGGAAGGTCTTTTCAAAGTTAACCTGAGACATGGAAGAAAAACGCTGTAACATTCTGAGGGAAATCTCAGCATTTCAAATACTAAAGTCCTGCGGTTGCCTTAGAGGCAAGATTTCATAGCTGGCAGGTTTCAGTTCTTTCATATTACAGATTTAAATGGTAGCTGGAGAAAAAAGCCTGTGGACAAAATAAACCTTTATCCCCAATGAGCGTCATGATGCAAGTGGGTGGTGTGACGACAGTGAAGTCTGCACGTGCTAGCGCAGAAACAACAACCGCGATAGCTTGGAGTCATGCATATATTTACAGATGGGCAGCCTTTCTTAGTGAGGTTCCATCTGAAATATTCACACAACAGCTTAAGGGTAGTTTGAATGAATTTCCATCCCTGTTTACCAGGCCTTGGTCTTTCTCTTAGCAACAACCTAGGAACTGAATTAATGTGTGAAATGATTAGTGTCGATTGTGTTTACTTATATAATTAAAGCTCCCTTTTCATTGTATGTGTGTGTGTGCGTCTGTGTATGTATGTATGTGTGTGTGTGTATGTGTGTGAAACTGTTTTCTGCATGTGAACAGGGAGGAAGCAGCTTTGTTCTGTCTGAAGATCCAAATAAACTGATTTATGCTGTGTTCACACTGCAGGCCTTCATGCTCAATTTTGAATTATTGATCAAATCTGACTCTTTTGGTTTGGTTGTTCAGATTACTTGTTTAGATGTGGCCTGTCTACAGATGACGTAACCCTTGTTTACTCAAGCAGACACGGCAGCAGTCGATGATGCTAGACTTACGGTTTGTGGCAACAGCCGGCAAATGTGTGAGCGGGTGTTGTATAAAAGGCGGATTAGGATCGTTTATGATAAGATTGCCGTGCACCAAAGTGACACCCCAAATACTAATTGAGTCTAAGCCTTCCTTATCTCTCCACTGGCTAGCTCCATCCATCACTTCAGGCTCCGTGGTGGCCTTCAACAAAATCTAATCTGATTGAGTCCAACATTTTTGGCCTGAATTGGATGCAAACATGTCACATCCAGTGCGACTTGTGCTGGTCACATTTGAAAAAAATCAGATTCGGGTTACTTTTGAACACCCCCATCAGCCTTGTTTTCAGCAGCTTAATGTTTGTTTTGGTGCGGTCAGAAACTGGAAGAAAACCAGACTAATTATCTCCGACGGACTGGCAAAATGTGTCCAACACCAACACCAGGAGGAGCTTCTAGTGTTGCTGCAGTTGCACATGCTTGAGTCAATAAATCAATTTCCCAGCTCAAGCTGTGTTTGCTGGTGATTTAGTAGACGTCTTTGGTGAAAAGCGTTTTTAGAACGGTGGTAAGGTGTCCGGTGAATGGGTTCATCAAAAGAAACGAGGGATATCAGGCAGAAATCGAACGGGAGAGCTATGAATAATGGAAGCCTGGGAGAGTGAGAACATTGAGTTGCATGAAAGCTGTCATCGTTGTAGAGGGAAGCCAGTGATTTGGCAGCTGTAGAGAGCAGAGGCTGGGCTGTGGTGCGTGGGTTAACCTTGTCCTTGGGATACGCGCAGCTTGGTAGGCAAGTTTCTTTGGAATGTGAACTACTTTTTTAGTCGCTGACCCTGGAAAGTGGAGCGTTACAAGTAAGCGTGCACCGTTCCACGCTCACATTCACACGGTAAGAGATGGGGCCACATACACAAGAGAAATAACCAATCACGCACATTCACATGCTGAAGATGCAGCTTCAGGAGCTATTCAGCTGTTCAGTATCTTGCTCAAGGACACTTCCACGTGCAGTAAACAGGGGCTCGGGATCGAACCAATGACCTTCAGAGCACTGTCCACCTGAGCAAGCTGTCATCTTTCATTTATGTAACTGCAGGGGATAAAACTCGACCTATGTTGTTTTTTATGGAAGATGAAAGGAAGAGAGAACTAAAAACCTAGTAAAAAGATATTAATGATATTTTTATCAGCTATAATTATATGTGTTATGGCCTAATATTTAGTCAAAGTTTAACAAGACTGTAAACCTCCTGAATAATTCGATACAACATGTGGTTAAAGTTTTATATTTAGGAGTTGAATTGCAGCCTTTGATGTGAAACTTGAGTCTGATCAGTGTCATTTGCGCTCTCTATCAAAGCCAAGAACAAAATCAGGATTTTCACAATGTGGGAATCAATAATCTGTCCTTCAGGGCAACAAATTTGCTGCTGCTATTTAAATAATTTGCACCCTAGAGCAGAGAGAGGACAAGGAGACTGTGAGGACACTCGGGTTGGGGTTTCTTCGTACAGTAAAACGTGCTGTTTATCTTCTCCGCAATGACATCACATTGCTGTATTGCCCTCTTCTTATTGAGGACACTGTTATGTCTGTTATTTCACCAAAAAAATGCAATTCTGAGTAAGCGGGCCGTGGGCTTTCACCCCGACACTAGTGGAGCTCAACAAGTCGAGGCAGCCAAGTGAGGAAATCTCCAAGCAAACCAGAAGTGACAGGCTGTGGCGCAAGCTAATATTCTCTGACACGTGGCATTGGGACCCCCTCACCTCCACTCAACATAACAGGCGCGCGGCAAATGGAGAGCGTGAAGCAAAGGCTTCCGATAAAGAAACACGTAGCGAGTCCATGATTAGGCCAGAAAGTCAGATTACGCCGGAAATGAGTTTAACAATGTCACAAACGAGGACAAATCGAAAGAAGGTACTCCCGTGCCCGTTTAGTTTATAGAGCTTCCTATTCCATCGAGTCCAGTTCTGACAGTTTAGGAAGCACCTTAGATGAACGGGTGACATTTTCAGCCTGGCATTCACATCGATGACACACAAACAAAGAAAAAAAGCATTTTGTCTTTTGTCCATACGTTTGAAAAAGGAAGATACACGCTCATTGTAATAAAGGTCACAGCAACTTATGAGCCAGGTTGCCAAATTTACTGTGCCAAGCCGGATTCACAGGAGAGCCCGATAAGAGCGACGGTCTTTCAGCCCAGATTCTCCGTGTCTGTTGTTTATGATCAGGCAGACTCAAGATGCCTCGCAGGCTAATAATGAGGCAGGTAGTGTATACGTGTCAATCACATGGAGCCACTCAAAGCCTGTGACGCACAAAATCTGCAAATCTAATGAACCGTTTTCTTAAAATAACCCTGCGGCCCATTTTGGAGAATGTCACAGTGGGGAAATATTAACAAAGATTGGTAGGTCATCTGCAAATTTGGTTATGAATAGAGAGGAAGTCCGTCGGAGAGAGAAGGCTGAAACACGACGGGTTCACCAGGAACTCTTTTGTGGTTCAGAAGAGTTCTGTGCTGAAGCCTGACCCTATTAGTGCCTTTGTGATGCACTTTACAAAGTGCTCAGAAAGTCTGTGTAGATAAGTGGGACTTAAGCCGGAAATATCCCTCATGTCTTGTCCCTTGACTACTTTACTCTACAATTCCAGGCGTGGGATTCAGACGTCTGTGCAGATTAGTTGGAAAACATAGTTGCAACACTGTCTTGTGATTTAAAAACAAAAAATGACAGATGTGCAGCAGAAGCATGTTCATGTATATAGAAATATTATGGATCTGTTTCTACGTTATCAGCCAAATCAAGTGTGTTGGCTTTCTAGGTTTTAATGAAAAAGCTGGAAAAGGTACTGAAGTAAACCCAGAGTTGTCCAAAGAAATGTCTGTCTGTTTCAGCTGAAAGAGGGGAAGCGTGTGTGTGATCAGAGCACTGTGCACAGGAGCATAATATGCATTTATGTATGCAAGAACAGGTACACACGCAGTGAAGTGTGAGATCTGCTCTGGCAGTAATAGCTCTGTCATTCAGAGGATATCTGCGGCGGCGTATGGATTCCTGTTTGGGGCCAGAACCCATCATCATCATTACCATCACCCATGCAAGAACCACACTCATCACCACAGGGAGCCCTATCACCGCTGCTCGCAGGGATGTCAATTATCCACGTGTTGCTCGGGAGCTGGGAACGATGAAGAGGGAGTCCTGCTAGCCGATAAGCAGTTTTACCAGTTTGCTGCATTTAGTGACTTCCCACACAACACAAATCCCCCCTCAACAGGGGATTTGTTGGCCGTGACAAAGAAGAAGTGGTACTGAAACTGGTAAAACAATTACAGTGTTCTATACATGAACAATGTTTTTGATTCTGTTGTTCAACCTTGATTTGTTTTCAGGTAAATTATTTTTCTGTCTTGTAATACAGGCAGGCAGATATCTGGGGCTTGTGTTTTGATGAATATAACAGATGAAAACAGTCCTTTTATAAGCTATACTTATAACAGTTTACACTATCTCGATGATTGCTCGTGTTAATCAATGGATTTATGATCTTTAGGTGAAACGTTGGGGGGAAGTGTGCCCATCAGAACATGCACTCCAACCAGATGCTGAGAAGACAGAAAAGAGGATGTGATTATCTAAGAGTAGAGTCAGCTTTGCAGGGACATTACTGTGAGCAGCAGCTGCAGTCTGGGGCAGATTTCCTCTCATCGCTTTGCACAAGTGTGGAACAATTGGCTCCCTGCTCGCTCAGCTTTTGCTGTTGTTTTGTGTTAATCGACTTAGTCTTGGAGGCCTAATCCCCAGGATCCTCAGCTGATGTGCGAACGTTTAACTCTGCGACTCTCGAATTTAGAAGGGCAGAAAAACGCGGATTTTAACACCTCGTCCACAGCAAACTGATCACAACAAAAACAACCTACTCAAAGCAATGTGAGCCTTGGCACCAACCTCTCTTTGAAGTCAAGGAAGATCTTCCCCAATCCGCTTCCTCCACTGACCATGTTGAGATCGATTGCTCGCAGGAGGGCAAAGTGGACTTTGATAATATCCTGAGTGAAAAATCATAAAGCCATTATAATCTCCCTCACACGTGTGTGATCCACCCACGATTAAACTACAAATGAGGTGAAACAGCGCTGTTTTGGGATTTCAGGTCAGAAATACAAGATCATAACGATGCATTCGTTTTATCTCCTGAAGCTTCTGTAGGGAACTATGTTCAATTTTAATTATATTAATTATATCAGTGACATCCTTTCACATGCATATTGAATTTTTCAGTTCGTGCGCAACACATGCAGGTCACTGTAGAGACGCTGTCCTCGTGTCCTCACCTCAAGGTTGACGAAGATGGCCTCCATGTCCTGTGGACTCAAGACCTGCTTCAGCGGGATCATGTAATTCTACAGAACATACAGGAGAAGCAACTGTGTGACTGGCTTCAGAGTAGTAACTTATTCTTAAATTGAATGACCTAGAAGACAGCGGCTCTCTGAGCAAAGGGGACGCCGCCTCCTTTTTACTAACATTGGTTTATGGCTGTCACGTTCCATCATTATCATCATAATAACAAATACATCAACTAGGAAGCAATGCACAGATGACAGGCTTTATTAACCCCAACTCAATTAAGTCTAACGAGTCCTCTGATCATAGCAAGGTTATTTAATCTCCTTCAGCCTTGGGTTGGTAGCAAGCAGAAAACACAAGGCACACATTCTGTTTAATGAAATTAGCAGAGCAGGTGATTTGTAGCGCTTCATCAAACGCGACTGAAATCCGTCAAGATGGAAAGTGATGAGTTCGCAGCACCGTTGCTGCATTGTGACGACTTTCACTGTTCTTTAAAAGGATGGTTTTCTGGATTATGCAATTGCAATTGTCCCCACAATCTTGCTACTAAGGGGATATTTTGGAATTCACTTGTTCACGCCTGTATAATCCTATCATGTATGTGGTGTGTGACTCTTAATCCCCGGGGGGGCTCAGGGTCTCCTGAGGTGAATCCAGCCGGTAATAACCAAATCAATCAGCTCCGGTGACCTTTGTAGTCCCTTTTACATATACCATGGCTTGACATTTTCACAGTGAAACAGCTGATCTGACCTCATGTTGCTGGCGTGTAGACAAAACACCCCCCTGTGGTAACACTTACCTTCTCTATGTCCTCTAAAGTCTTGTAGTACTTTGCCTCAGTCTCTTGGATTTCCACCAAGCAGCAGTTTCTCTTGTCATCCTCTGACATGCCCATTTTCTATGACAAGAAAAGAGACGCAGGCGGAATATTTGGTTTATATCACTGTAGTGTTTCATTCTATCACTTTCCATTTTGGAGAAACTTGGCCACCGACGAGATAAACCGAAATTAGTTCGGACTTCAACTGGGCGACTACGTGACTAGAGATGCCGACTCGTGAAAATAATTGAAATTTGTTCCTGGGTCATCAGTCTGGGCCTCCGTTTCAGAGATACCGCATATGAATGCTGCGACTGTAAATGGGAATCGGTGAATGCAGAATGCAGATGAGCTATTTTCCACTGGAAAAAAAGCTTCCTGCATTTCTTTATCCTGAGCTGCTTATACGCAGATGGATAAAGAAACAGTGGAGAACTGGAGGTCCAGATGAGGCCCTAATTTACTGTAATGAGCATCAGCGGTCAAAGACAGCAGGATGCTATTTGTCCGTCTCATGTTTGTTATTTATTTTTTCCATGAAGCAGCTGGTGGACTCTCGCTGATGTCAGTTTATCCTGATCACCGCGCTGATGTCACAGCTGCCTCCGTGCGGAGACCTGAGTCAGAGCGCAGATGGGTCCCCCCGTCTCCCCCCCAGTCAATGACATAACCGTCGGCTCTTTCTCTCGGGACTTTAGAAGTTAGTTTTAAACGGAGTGAAGGGGGCTGGTGGTGGTTGTCAGTGTGGGGGAGGGTCACAATCACAGCATCACTCACCTGCATGTATCTAATCTGCAGCGTGGGGAAAGCAAAGCAGCACAGGTAAATACACACCATCACCTTCTCACGATGTGACAGCTTAACACTATTGTGGTAGTGAAACGACACATTCTAAACACTATACAATAAGAGACAAGAGGACAAAAACAACACAAAGATAGCTCTCACCATGGGTTGTCGTACTTCCACCTTAATGATGTCCTCGTAGATGTCATCTCCATCATCCTCACATGGAACACAGTCATAGATGTCGTCCTCACCCAAGTCGTGCTCGCTGGGAAGCAAACGCACGCACAAATATGAGGTTATGACCTGTACTTCTGTAGCTTAATAGACAGATAATACACTTTAATAAGCCTATTTTCAAGCATGAGAAATGGAAAGCACCTAGCGATCAAATGAGAGGAAACTCATTATCTGATATTGCTGGCTCACAGAAGAAGGCACAATGGCCGACGTCCACAAACCTCCCCGGTGTTATTGAGTGGCATTCGTTTTTAATGTGTTTATACTGCTTTTGCACCCAGCAAGCGAGCTGACCTTTAATTAGGCAAGCAGCCAGCAGAGAAGAGACAGTTACTGCGGAGAGTTTTCTGCGGGAGATTACGTGAGCTGTGTGTGCTCACACTGTTTCTCTCCGTCTTCTGGAAGAGCAATTACTATTGGTGGAGGGGGATCAGATTGTGATGGAGCCCATGTGCCAGTAAATATTGAATTTCTGGGTTTACATTTAGACAAACCTGACAACCCTTGAATTTCTCCACAACAGATCCAAAGACTTGGAATATTGTAAGTCCTCCCTGATTAATTTAGATCACATAATGAACCCTAATGACCGACAAAGGGTTATGAGGTGATGGAGGGTCCGTTTCAGAGGGAAAAAAAGAAACCGGCCTAAATCAAACATTCAGCTTCCTCGTCACACTGGTAGCGTTTGAAGTTTTAATTGAGGTGGCATGTTTGACTCCCAGTACGGTGCTGCTTCTTTCTTCATTAAGTTACCGCAGCTCATGATGAATACTGAGAAGCCTGTGTGGGAGGACAAAGGCCAGCCCATCCTGTCCCATCAGCACCTCCTCTCTGAACTCAGCGTCGTCAGAAAAAAAGCTTAATTTCTCTCTAATCCCTCGGAGACAATATTATACGAGGGCGACCTGCTGAGAAATCCTAGAGATAGTTCAAGGAGAATTTAGCCCCCTCCCGCGGTGTATATATAGAAGCACTTCTATTTGTGCTTCTTGCCCCAACTGTACTCATTGATCCTTGAATGACATTAATTAAAGTATGTCAAAGCGATATTGCATCGATCAATTGTGACATTTTAGTCCTTTCCTCTTTCCCACAGGGCACCGTGTCAATTCTTGTTATTTGCATTGCTTCTAATCAATGGTTACCAATCAATTGCTTCGTTAGAGGGACGTGACCCGAGCGCAACAGGTTGGAAGGAAAAGCGTCCTGATTGGAACATCCTGATTGATCCAGATGAGGAGAATGTCATAATTCATCCTTTGAGTATAATTGGTGGAGCCATAAATGATCACCTTAATTGACCGTTTAAAGGAAAATCATTTCAGTGAATCAGACAAAACCTCCTCACCACCTAGTTTACACATTTCTTTTGCGATGCATCCAGGAAAAGTGGATGTTTATAGTATTTTTGGCTATATTTCTGATCCCTCTGGTAAGGGCATATTTCGAGTTTCATTGTTTGCTTTTCACTTATTTTTATTTATTTATTTAGAGACAGCAATGACATTCACTTTCAATGCTAGTGCAGGTAAAGACCGCACAAAAGATAATAATTCAGATAATAATGATGGCTTTTTAAGTTGTAGAAAAAGTTGTTTTTTTATTTAAAAACTTTCAACGTCATCTGATGTATTTCAATAGGTTGAAGGTTAATTTGGGATCTTAAGACTTCATGGCTTGTGTACGCGCTTAAGATTTATGTTTGAGGCTGCTGAAGGTTGCATTAAGTGTGTGTGTGTGTGTGTGTGTGTGTGTGTGTGTGTGTGTGGGGGGGGGGGGGCATTCTTCTTCCCAGTAAACAGTAAATCTGTCAAACCATAACTTCAGTGTTTATGCCTCTTTATCTCTTGGGCTTTGACAATAAAACATTGATAAGATATTTAAATGCATGCGTGTGCGTGCATTTGTGTGTCCTTGGACATTTATATGCACCGTGGTGCATCAGTAGGCTGGAGAGTGGGAGTAGAGTCCTGAGTTCTCATGAATTAGGTCTGATTTTCTGTCTGATTACACCCGATAGGCCAGAGGGTGTCCAGCGGATTTGCACGCAACTGGCCTGATACCCTGCTTGCATTTACAGTATAGATACGTGGTTCTACAGAACATACTCTTCCTGTAACCTTCATAGTTAGCTGCAGCTATTAAGTCTTCTGTCTGGGAGTATTACCATCTGCTCCAACAGCAGGCTAATGCATATCATTCCAACAATTTCTCCTCCTATACTGCAGAGACCATCTACTTTTGCCTAAAATGCAATAATAGCTCCCTGTAATGTGATCATAGCTGTTAAACTTTTAGCCTTTTGCTGCATTTTCCACTTTTCTTCCACAATGTTATCCATTTTAAGTGACATGCAACACATTTGTTAATCTATGCAAACATTAGAAGGTAACATCCTGCAGACACTGGTTTTTAATAGGCGCCGTGAGACATTGCTATCCTGGTTTCTGTGGTTTGTGGCTTGTAAATTTGGTTAAGCGTACATGCCGTTTTGATTTCCTCTTACCCAACCAAGGAGATATTTTTCAAGTGGAAGTGAGGAGACATGCAGTAGGGACACGCCGTTGTGAGTCAAGGCCAAGGGGAAGCCAATTAGTCTACATTAAAGGCTAAAGTGGTTCTGCATGTAGCACAGTTGTAAATGAGTCCGTCAGGAGGAAGGGGGTGCCATACGGAGGGATGTGAAAGTAGTTAATCAGAAGGGACTCTGAGCCGGTGGAGATTTTTGTTCCTTTCAACTCCAGCATAGATCTGTAGGAGTAAGACTTCTTTAATTATGTATTCCTGCATATAGTCACAGGGAGGGACAACATCTCACTTGACCTAAACCTCTAAAGGGTAACTGAACCTCTAGGTTTTTGGATGAAGTGCATCTAGGCTGGAGTTTCCCCAAAATGCCTTGATTACTGATGCGGCTTCTGGAGCAGTTAAGAGATGCCAGCCACTCTCCTCATGCTAGCTAACTAGCTGACCATGACTGAAACAAATATGTTTGTTTTCATCAGAAGAAAGTGGTCTGGGGGGTTAGTTACTCTTTGAAGTGTAAATAATATCTTAGCTAAATCCCTTCCCTAACATTTGGAGACAACGTACTCAAAGGATTAATGGAAAAAAGAGACAGCAAAACAGTGACACGCTGTGCTCTGGAACGGACACACTTCACAGTGAACCTCCTCCCCACATTTCATGCTTTGTCAACTCCAGAATGGAGTCATTTCAGACAGGGACAACACAGAGTTTAGGGACCGCGAGGACCTGACTTTGCACAGCCAGAGGGAAGAAGCATATCAGGTACACAACATTAACCCAAGAGACCTCAATTAAACCCCGACTGGCCTCTTCCTGACTGAGTCTGTCTGCAGACTGGAGCATCCTATCATGGAATCTCAGTAGGACACATTTACAACAGCTACTTCCTCCTGAGCCCACGCGGACTCCCGCAAACTTGAACGCAGCTCACCCTGACATGATATAGCAAATATGGTAATGATCCAGCAAAGTAATTGACCTCTACTCACCTCTCAAATCAGTCACTTCCCACTGCAGGATGTGCGTATTACATACTACCTCGGACCAAACAATCTAACAAATGGCTTTTCCCACATTGTACCTTCAATCCATTAGTGTCAACTGAACCTGCGCCTCTCTCTCCATACCTCTGACAATACAAGTTTTTGGCCTCTGAACAATCTTCCATTTAATTTTCAACAAGTGACAAGAAGCATTTTTAATGCTAACCTCAGAAATCCATTTCATAGATTACTTTCTGGAGCCGCTAATGTAATTTCTGCGACATGATATGTTAATTTTGTTCTTTAGGTGCTTCTGAATGGTTCTACCATACATCAAGCATTCCATGCTTGGTGCAATATCCCTCCATGCAAAATTCTCATGCAATCTGCAAGCAATGTGGGAAAAAAAACCCAAAACAAAACATAATCCAGCCTGAGAATATTTTGTGCTGCAGCAAACAAAACAAGGATCTATAATTGAGGTGGGATGGAAAATCAGTTCACACTTATGCTTTAGGCGTGTGTGTGAATAACAAAATCGAGCCACGTGAACCTTGAATCCAAGGCGATGTTGAGCCAAATTTGAAGAAATTCCCTCATGGCATGTGTGAGATTTCTGCATGTAAAACAGTGTAGACAGATGGAGCAGGGAAACGTGGAACCCTGCCTTTAGCCACTAGCACAGTGATCACGAGCACTTCTGGGATAAGCTGATTATTGTCATATTTCTTATTCACACGTTTAAGTCAAGTACTAATTGTAAATCAGAAGCGCATCGGTAGGAGGCTACGGTAATTAAAAAGTCTTTGAAAGCAGGGGCACTTGTACTGCGGCCGACGTGCCTCGAGTGTCAAATTGTATTATTTGCTGCTGAATCAATTATGCGCACGCACTTTGAGGACACTAAATACATACATGATCTCTACAAAAGGTCAAGAGCAGCCGTGGCTGATGTTTGTAAATGCTCTGATTCATTCAGTAGATCTACAGGTTGCACAAAGGGCTCCGTTACAGCCGTACTAACGTTTTTACAGACAAACTGATGGGCTTTAATCTAGAATAAGATAATGTTGAAACAAAATACAAAAAACAGATTCATGGACATTCCTGTCCAGACAGGAAGTGATGAATTGGGCCTCTTAATGAAATCCAAATGTTTGATTTGAGCAAGTGTTTGACTTTCTTCAGACCTCTTTGATGCTAAAGTGTTGAGAGCTCGCAGGCCTACATGTTTGGCTAAGCTCTGCTCTAATCCCGCATTAGCCTGCTTGGCTGGACCCCTTCTCCTCTAGCAAGAGTACATTCCTCCTCCACATCATCATTTATTCACAGATCACATCTCCAGC
Organism: Takifugu flavidus; assembly: GCF_003711565.1. Taxonomy (NCBI): domain Eukaryota; kingdom Metazoa; phylum Chordata; class Actinopteri; order Tetraodontiformes; family Tetraodontidae; genus Takifugu; species Takifugu flavidus. Next base: position 9,113,983 of record NC_079539.1, on the reverse strand, counting down.
CACCTAGTCTCAATCTCTATACCATCATCTGGTGAACGACAGCCATTCCAGACTGCATAATTATTTTCAATTATTGAGTCAAGCTGCTCCTGTCAGTGATCTGGGGGCCCAAGACTCCCTGAAAATCCCATCTATCTATCCATCATATACAGAACCAGGCTGCCAGCCACATCAGGCTGCAGCCCTAGTGTCACCATGGAAACAGGCAAAGTGACAGAAAGCTTTGGCAATTATACATTCAGAAAAGAAAGAATGACAATTACATTTCACTCATGAAATATCACACTATTTCTTGTCCAAATACATTTTATACATGAAATACAATGAAGGACATAATTATTTGCCGCATATTTTAAAGTGAATGCATTTTAATTAGCATATCTGGACCATGCTGTCAGCCTTCCTGCTGGGATGCTGAGCCTGTATGGCCAGTGTCTTTACCATTCACCATCTCCTGATGACAGCCTCTAACCTAGCCGTATCTGTGTTGGGTGCTATGGAAGTGTTAAAAATATCATATAGGGCCCAATTTCAAGGAGCAGAATTTGTTTCTCATGCCTGAAGAGTTTAGAGGGATTTTGAATTTAGATTAAAGGTCAATTTAAACATTTAGTTTGAGGTAATACGTAGTAATACAGTGAGACATTTGTGTTGTGGTATACTTACTCTGCCAGCTCTTCCAGGCTCCGGTAAACGTCATCCTCATTCAGAGCCGTGTCTTCTGATGGGAACGGCCTTGTAAAGACACACATACACAAAGAGTGAATGAGGATTCAAAACATTTCATTACCTGACTGTGCTCAGGCAGAAAAACCTCCAGCCAGAAGCTGCGTCTCTGATCTGCCAGGTTGCCACTTTTGTCACTTCAGCCTTGCGACAAGATGCATTTAACAGGCTCATCGTTCACAAACCGCAATGTGAAAACACACCGACACACTGCTGCTGTAGACAGATGAAAAATGCCATGTTCACACAGGCCTGTTTGTCAAAAACCCTCTCAGAAAAACAGGAGGTTTCTGTCAGATGGATCGCTCTGGTTCACAGAGATGATTCCAGGTGGTCTGGGGGAGCCTTTGGGGCAATGCAGGGCAAAAATGACGGGTTTTCTGCTTTAAGTAAAGTGATACCCACTACTCATCAGGGTACCTGTGATAATGAGACCCTGGAACCTGTATAATACAAATAACAGTCACGTCAGCCATTACAATTTTTAACTCCTCTCAGATTTCTCTGAAGCCACTCAACAGAACACTCTTGGGAAGTGGCAGAGCATAAAAATGGATGATTAATCAATTGGTTCATTAAAGAAAGTGGATTTATTTCTAATCTTTTAAAAGGTATCTGCTTTCTGCACTCATTACTCTGAATTGCAAGCTATCATGCATATTGCATGCGCAAGTGTGTATTATTTCCACTCATGAGAGCCGACTGCCATAAATTGTGGCTTATTAGCATAAAGCTGCGCACAACTGAAGATCATTAAGATCATTAAGGTTGTGTTCATGATAATAAACCACACTAATGTTTCAGAATCGACGACAGCGTGAAAGACAGTTGGTTTAAGTGTTTAAAGCCTGGACGATGAAATAACATCAGTACACTATGATCCACAGGGTCAGTATTTAATATCGAGTATACGTGGGAATGGTTTGAGTTGCAATTTTGCAGTGTTTGTTTGTTTACACCATGATAGATGCACGCTGTCTTTGTTATTCTGTTCTAGAGAAATAAATCCCACACAACATAGCAGCTGGTGGCTGTTTCTACTGGTAAACACATTTAGGTCTGACCTTGACAAACTCCCTCTGTTAAAGTTTAGTATAGAGCACTATTTGGTTTCCTTCTGAGCTATTGCAAGCAGACACACACAATCTTGTTTTTCCTGGCAGACACTCTACAAATGAAGTTATGTGAAATTAAATTAAATCATTTAAAAATGATTTATTCAACCAATATACAGTGCAAATGATTAAACAGCAGATTCATGTGATTTGGACCGAGCTGTGCTTTTGATGAAAAACATTGCATTAGTGCAAATGTTAGCTTATCTAGCATTGGAGCGAGCTGAAGAACATTTGGATGCAGGTCCAAAGAGCAATCATCACAGGCGTCTCTGGAACCAACGACATTTCACTGAAGTGAATTGAGATGCAAGATACAATCAGACCACAAAGAACCCTGAACAGTAAAGGATTCACATTACATACGTCATAAAAGTCATATTCAGCATGGAAAACCTCAGGATATGAAGGTGTGTGTGTGTGTGTGTGTGTGTGTGTGTGTGTGTGTGTGTGGTGTGTGTGTGTGTGGTGTGTGTGTGTGTGTGTGTGTATCAGAAGGACACATACATGTGTAAATTATGAACATTTCTGTAATTAAGGTTCTGGTCACAGTGAAACAGTGTCACACATCAAGTTAATGAATGCTCAGCTCGACAAAGGTCAGATGGTCACTTTCAAGCCTCTCTCTCTCTCACAAACGCACACACACACAAGTACTCACACACACACATCCTACACCCTGCAAATTCAGCCTACAGAATCTCACCAGATTAAATTTGCAAATGCAAATGTTTAAGTGGTTGCCTTTATTAACATCTCCATTTTCAAGAGCTAATAACGATACAAAACATTGCCTCATCTGATTTACGTTGCCTTCTCTCTCACTGTTATGAACACACAAAGCGCTTCCTCAGGAGTGTTACAACACACCCTCATCTGATGGCTCCCTACAATGAAATGTGCTTTATATTATAAGTTATTAATGGAGTCCCGCAGGGCAAAATTTAATTACATAATAGTTTGTGAAGGTGCGTGTTGGCATCTATCGCCTCTGTGTGCTTCTGTGGAGCGGAGCAATGTCCAGCGCTGCCGTTTTCATTTTGCAGTAATGATCCAACCAGGTGTAATTTAGCCGTGTTTATAATTTCATCAGAACTCCAATGATTAGTCGTCCCTCGGCTACTCGGCACTCTTCTATCCTCCTCCTGTTCTGGGCTTTTCACAGCTTGGTCAAAGACGATACTTTAAATAATAAAACTTTTTTTTTAATATTTAAAAGCTTAAATCATTTCTGTTCTATACTAATGAACGATAATTGCAGTTGTCGAGTTGGAGGAAGTGAATCTGTATTTTCAGATTCTTTCAGCTGGAATTTGAAGATCGATTGGTTTTTAACCTTCAACCAGAGTGCGATGCTCCCACATTTGGATTTTACCAAATTTTTAATTTAAATCAACATTAACATATAAAAGAGGCTGAACTACCTTTTTATAAACAAGTAATCAAAAATATGACAAAGATATATCCTATCAAAAGTAATCGCTTGAAAATTTAACATTTAAAACAAATATTTATTTTAAGAGCTTTTTAAAAAAAATAAACTTCTTTGTGTGTGATTGTTGTTGCAGTGGTTGTGTGTTCTATTGTGTTGTTGGGGTTTATGGGCTTATCCTTCCGGCACATTTTCTCTTCGTTATCTGTTTTTGGCCGATTTCTTTCTGTGTTTTTAATTGGGTTGTTTTCTGCAGTATTCCCAGCGTGGGCTGATCACAACCGCGCGCCGTCGTCAAACAGCTGAACAACGGTTCTTTGGTGGGAGGGCAGCTCAAATGTCGAGCACAGGAAGCCGTGTCAGGTCCCAGGACACGACTTAGTTTCTATAGCGATCAATAACCTACCCAACCTCCCGTAGGCCGTTGCAATTAGCATTTATTGTAAAATGCCTGCCCATAATGTCTCCTTCCTTTCTGTGTGGGAGAGATATTAGATTCGTTTCTAAGCTTGCTTGTTTGTGCAGCAGAAGATGAATGAAAACCTTCTGCATGTGTAAATCAACTACTGCGATGATTAGTTAAATTAACAAAATGAGAAGTGGAAGAGGAATGTGATTGCTGTGTGTGTGTGTGTGTGTGTGTGTCTGTGTTGTTACATATGTCGTGTGGGTTGCTTATAGGATGAGGAAAGAGGAAGAGTCAGAAAAAGTGCAAACAGGGATCCCTGTTGTGTTCCTGAACCTCTCTATCATAAAAACAAACACAAAAAGAATGAAATCCAAGCGCATGTCTAATCTCAGTACGTGTGACAGCTACGGGGTGATTTTTCTGTGGCTGAAGGACGTCAGCTAAACAACTGCTAAACTGTAACCACCATTTTGAAGACATTTGGTTGATAACTAGAAACACAAACAGTGATTTGCTTGTCTCAAACAGGAGATGACGACACCATCAAACACGCCCTCCACGCCACCCTCACCCACCAACACAACTGTAAAGGGAACTACAGGCATCGACATAGTTCTATATCCCTATGTTCCCTACAGAGCGGTGTCAATGCTCAGGGGTCTGGGGCTGAACTCCTCACTCTGCTCCTGCATCCAGAACTTTCTGATGGACAGACCACAGGTGGTGAGGATTGGACAGCACACCTCCAGCCCAGCATCGGTGTCCCCCAGTCCTCTGCTCTCCCTGCTCTCATCCCTCCAACATGGTCATTACATTGGTGGAAGATACAGTGCTGGTAGGCCGGATCTCTAACGGCAGAGGGCGGATTATCTGGAAGAGGTGGAATCCCTGTCATGGTGTCGGTGAAGCACCCTGGACCTGAACACCTCCAAGACCGAGGAGATGGTCATGGACTTCAGGAGAGACACACAGAGGAGCCATAACACCCCTCTCAGGATCAATGGGACCCCGGTGGAGAGAGTACAAAAGTAGAGGTGCCTCGACGTTCACATCTGTGACGACCTGTGAGGACCACCCACGTCTCTACCCTGGTGAAGAAGCCATAGACAGGAAGTCTCACCATGAGAGCCCTGCCCACCCTGCAGCACATTTACACTAAGCAGGGGAATCACCAGAGCTGGGAAGATCATTAAAGACCCTCACAACCCTGGCAAAAACAAACTCTTCCAGTGGTTGCCATCTGGCAAAGGACTCCATCCCTGCGTGGCCAAATCTGAGACTGAAGAAGAGCGTCTTCCTCCAGGCCATTAGGAGACTGAACTCTCTGCTCCACGCTCACCCCCACATGCACATGCTTTTCTCACTCATACAAGTAACAGAAATCCATATTATCGTGATTATCATATTGCTGCCATGTGCCATTTCCACATCATATTCATATGGACACGTTTACTCTGTATGTTCTGTCCATTTTGTTTTTTTTATTGACTTTTAAACTGTACGAGTTCACGGTGGAGCACTTTGCCCGAACATCTAACTGTGTATATTTATACGTAATAAGTATAAAGAATCTTGAAGCACAAGAAATCTGATATTGCTGCATTACGTTGTTAAATAAACGTAAAACCATTTAGAGCGTTTCACATCTCATCTCGTCTACTAATTCAGTAAATAACGACTATTCATTGATATAAATATAATTGCACCACGTTCTAATTAGAAAAAGACTCCCATTATATTGGATTACATTGTAATAAAATACATGGCTTATGTAGTAGGTTAGAAATGGGATCATGGTGTGTTTTGTGTAGCTGCATATGTAAATATGCATGTGTAAAGTGCTCAATTTGTCCTGGTGTGTTCAGCACATTCTGTCTATTTTAGCTCCTCCGTCAGCTCCAACCAAAGGTGTTGTTTTGAAATCAGAAGACAAAGACAAAGAATGGAACGAATCATTCAAAGATGACTGCCTAACAAAGAAGGATGTATCTGAAAAATGTACCCGGGATGTGACAGTTGAAGGTATTGTCCCATTCTGGGTAGATCAGATCAAAACCCTTTTGTTGGAGATGTCAGGCAGACATCCTTTGTACTCCACGACCCCGTCTTTTGGAGCCCAGGATGAGCACTCACACCCACGGCCAAAAATCACCGAGGAAGTCAGAGAGTGTGAGAGCGTGAACGGGATGAAGGTTAGAGGGGTTAGCCGAGGACAGAGACGATAAGCAGATGAGGGGAGTGAATAACAACAGAGAGGATGAGACGTGGCTTATACTGTAGATAATCCATGAGAAACACCAGGTCAGCTCTCAGGGCCTACAGCGAGAGATGGAAACCAGAGGTCTCAACACAAAGAGGATTTAGCTTTTTAGATTGAAAGGTACAAAACAAGATTAACTTTTGGTTTTGACTGACATTTTTTTATTGAGGATTTATAGACTGTGCAAAAAGTTTGAATTTAAAGGGTCATCGCCACAACTAAAGCTTTGATTTTATTTTTTTCCATCGACCCAACTGTTCAAATATCAGAGTCTAATTAAATGTTGTTATTTTCAGGTTCACATGAGGATGCTGACAGAGAAAAGCAAAGACAGCAGGCGAAAGGACGGTGTACAACGTGCATTTTTCCTTTGGATTATGTGAGCAGACACAAAACAAAGCTCCCTTTCTGTGTGTGTGAAGTGCTGAGAGAGTGACACACACATGAACTCCTGTTGGAGCAGACACACAATAAAGATGAGATCAATGCGCTTTCGGCAGCGTACCGATGGACCAGTGGCCTGTGGCCATGATACCAACATTATTTACTACAACCGGGAAACTCTGGCCATTCTACAAGTCAGTGGGTGTCCTGATGTGATGCCCAGAATAAAACGCTGCCAGGCCATGGGGGGGGACTCCGCACAAAGCAAACAAAACAAGGGTCCTTCCAAAATGATTCCCTCTTGAAGTTGAACAATTCTGATATCTTTGCTGCTTGAGATCAGGTTGCTCTCGATTCCATCACCCTGCAGATCCACCGTAGAGAGACAGAGGACGTTTAATGCCACAATGTGGAATTTATTCAGGTAAAAACCAGAAATTCTCAGCTGCTCTTAAAACTGTAAATTATAGTGTTAAAAGAGATTGAGGTTCAGAAAACAATGAAAGCCTTTGCAAAATGAAGCTTAACGTAAATACAGGAAATACAGCAAATATTTTATTTACTTGTATGCTTTAACCTGGTGTTTAATATGCTTTTTTGATATCTAAATTGGACCTTTGACCTTGTCCCGCTGAATCAAAATATATAAAAAGCTTCATTTGCACTATGCTTCCATGTTCTTTCAGAGTTTGATAGTTTAATTTTCATTCTTTTTTGTTTTAGATGGAACAGCACTCCAGAGGCGACGCTGCCATGAAAGAGGAATAATAATGTTCCCTTTTTCCAGATTGGGTAACATGGAACTGAAGCCCACCCAGCACACAGACTGTTCTGGTTACACCTTGAGACGACGGTCAGCAGAATTGTCTTTAACAAAGACCAACTGGGGTCAGAGCACACAATGTTGTGTAACAGTCCTATGTGATAGCAATATCCTGTTTAGACTAGATTATCGTGTGCATGGCCTTTGGCGTAATGTTCATTTATAGACTGCTAGCAAAAGCAATAAAAGAAAGTAGGGTGCTTAAAGCCCCCATAAGGATTTATAAGACGTTAAGGGAACTGACAGCCAGCTCAACATCTCATTGTTTTCCATCTACTGCTGCTGATTCCACTGACAAACAACAACGTGCACCTTTAAACAGCTACAACACCACATGTACAACCAAGAGAGCCTTTTAGAGAATTCTCACTACACTCTTCTCAATATAAACCAGCATGCCAAACACATAAAAATGAAGAGAGCAGGTGGAGAAATACACCCAAGGAAAGGCTGCACAGAACTTACAATCCAATTACAAAACTGGAAAAAATGAACTTGGAGAGCACAGATCTCCACCAAGCAGATCATTTCCCCACTTATTGTGACTTTTCCATTGCTAGTGAAAGAGTTTATTTTGCCTTCAGAAGTGCATTAATTCTTCCTGACATACTGTCAACAAGGTGTTGGAAACATGGTATCATGATAGCTCCATACAGAAGCTGCAGGTTTGTCAGCTCCATATCCATGATGTGAATCTCCCTTTCCACCAGATCCCAAAGGTGATCTATTGGATTAAGATCTGGTGACTGTGGAGGCCACTGGAGTACAGTGATCTCATTTTCATGTTCCAGATGGGGAAGTAGCCATCAGAGGCTGGTCCACTGTGGTCATAAAGGGTCGGCCATGGTCAGCAGCAGGTAAACTCTGACCCAAACATCTGAATATCACAGCTGAAATTGTGACTCGTCGGACCAGGCAACATTTTTCTAATCTTCTGTTGGCCAAGGTAAGCCAGCATGTATGACGAGTAGCCTCACTTTCCTGTTTGTAGCTAACAGGAGGGGCACCTCTGTGGTCTTCTGCTGCTGATGCCCATCTTGTTCAAGGTTATTTGACTTCCTCTTGCCTTTCTACCATCTGAACCAGTCTGCCCATTCTCCTTTGATGTCTTTGGCACTGTTGTCCAACAACTGCTGCTAACTCTCTTTAAAAAGATGGTTGTGTGTGTGTGTGTGTGTGTGTGTGTGTGTGGTGTGTGTGTGTGTGTGTGGTGCGTCTGTGTGTGTGTGTGTGTCTGAACATCCCAGTAGATCAGCAGTTTCTGAATACTCCAACCAGCCCATGTGGCACCAACAACCCTGTCCTGATCAAAGTCACGTATATCCTCTTTCTTCCCCGTTTTGATGCTCGGTTTGAACCTCGTAGCCTTGTAGTTTCAACGTTTGCTTAAAACACCATTCATGACTTTTGGAGTTGTTTTAACATAAGTCAGACAGACAACCAAGCAAACACCAGCTGTCACATAACCTTCCCAGCGAGGGTAATTATTGTTGGCTATCGAAAATAATATAATTTTGGGGATGAAAAGTACAGGGTCATCAATTCCAATGTGTCTTCAGGTCAGAATGAAAATAGTTGGAGATTAGTGAATTCAGCCAGCAGTTAACTTTATTAATGGCAGGGGAGTCGTCATGTCCTCCTCTCTAGCGTTTCACTTCCCCTCCCTTCTTTTTCTGGCATGGCTCCTAATGGGAATGTGGCATCAACTCATTACTCAAACAAATAAAATGTTTGCTTTTATGTGGCACCGGTGAGCTGCCAAGCTCCAGGCGGATTGATGAAATTATGGGAAATCACAGGCCCATTTTAGGCCTGATGAAACTCTCATAGTGTGAAGCAAACCACAAAATAATTTATTTCTGATACTGGTTAATGTACGGCGATACAATCAGAGTAACAGATGCATCTAAGCCTGCCTGAACAAAGGCCGCAGCTAACCGCCTAAAAAAGCAACCTGACCTTTCAGGGAAATGAAATTGTCCTCATCTGCATCCCAACGTTAGGCTGCAACATTAATACAAGGATTATAATATCGGAGAAGTGACATACCTGATGCCTTTGACCTGTGCGATGCTGTGGTGGGAGATCCTCGACAGAGAGGAGATGACCTGGAATTACAAAAAAAGACAAGATCCGTCATAAAACAATTCAATTACAATGTTTGTTGTTTTCCATTATTTAACAGTCTATAATAAACTTGTTCGCTCAACAAAATGAATAACATGATATAACCATTTTGCAAATTTTGTTTTATTGAATTTGATCATTTTTTTTGTATTTTTGTACAAATACACCCTCCAAAAAATGTTCAAATTCAATAAAACCTCAGGGACAGCAATCAACAAGATTCAAAATAAATAAATACATTTCATGTAAAAGAAGATCAATTAAATTGTTAAATAGTCCACAGACCTATAACGAGCCAACATTTAGCATGATTTTTGGCACTTTCCCAGAATGCTACTGTGTGTTAACATCACGTGGGCCGGTGCCTTATTGGTGACGCCCAGAAAGACAGTCACAGATGGATGGACACCATTTTGTATTTTAATTACACAGAGGACGCAGTCACACACAAAGACACACACGCCCCTGTCCCTAATCATCAGATCTAAAGCCCAACCGTTACCCTAAACCCAAGCTAACCGTGACCTCAACACCGAGCTTAACCCTGAAACAGATCTCTGAAGGTGTCAGGACTGGTCAGATTTTCCTCCCTTCCACAAACAGCCCTCATTGGGCAGAACCAATTTGTATTCTCGTCTTCAATAAGTAGCAAACACACACACACACACACATGCTCCTACGCCTCATTAGCCACTGCTGGGTGGATTTCAGCTTGAGCACCGTGACAATACCAGATGCCTCCTCGACAGGGGGAAGAGAAAATTGTTATCTCATCCCCTCTGCCTTGGCAGGTGCATCACTGACAGCCTCTCATCAAAGCCCCCCTTGGCTGATAACACAATGCAGCACCACCTAGTGTTTAATATTCAAGATGGGCCGATACTACACTTTCATTAAAGTGCTCTTGACCAAACCCTTTCGGTCTTTCTGTTTCGTTTCTGCTGTTGCGGGGGAGTGCGAACCGATCACACTTGGCATCCTCATGGAGTGTGTTCAGCGCACGTCTCGTTCATTCATGTCAAGCATTCCCAGCCTGCAAACCTTAAAGAGTCCAAATGAGTTGATAGGAGGTCATTTCCCTGTTGTTAAAGACCCACAGAATAGGCGGTTGTGTTTATGCTAAATGGCACCAGTATGGGGCCAGTTCACCATCATGTAGCTTATTAACATATAATCTATCTGCACTTTGCAGGTAGCCAGAAAAAGAGAGAGAGACTGAGGATATTTATGGAAGAGCTTGGTTAATGCACAGTGGATAGAAGCATTGTTTTGCTGGCTGGTGATTCATCCACCTAACCATTCAGCAAGGAGGGGGTGGTCACATATGGCTGATGGCTTCCGCATCATAATTAACTCTGTCTGCTGGCTTTTTATTAGCTTGCACTGCTTTTGTAAATGGGTTGAAGATGGCAAGTAAAAGAAAATGGTCTTAAAGATGAAAGGTTATTGAAAATCAAGGACTATGTGGAGGGCCTGGAAATCTGGGGTTCCTTTGCAATTAATATTTGTTCTGCTTTATTATTTCATGTGGAATTTGCTTGCCATAAGGTGAAAAAAACATGTCATGGGACTGGCAGAGCTCACAGTTCGTGACACCCTCTGGGCGTGGGTAAGAAACACTCATTTGCAATCTGTTTCCAGGGCAACCGATGAAGTAAGACGTGTTACCCATCTAATTTTAAACAGGCATCAAGTGAGTTCATTGGAAGCTTTCTGACGGTCTTGTGATAATTAGCCTTGTGTGGTTCCCCCACCGAGATATCACACTGGTGCAACTTGTCCAGTTTTGAGGACACATAGTGGTTTGGGCCATTCGTGAACACACGTGTTGAAGGACCTTGTGGACTGGAACCAACATGCTATCTAGACGTTACCACTGAAGTCTCTGGGTGAGTTAAAATGAATGAGTGTTTGATTTCCAGCCCTTGCTCAGAGGTGGCCTGTCTGCCTGATTCTCTTCCCCTTTCTACATCTAATGCGCTCTTCACTCTCTTCTGATCCTCTGGTTCAGTCAAAGCCTTTGAGTCCCCACACATTATTAATTTCCCTCTCATCTCAGACTCCCCAGGGGGCCGTAACTCTGGCATATCCAGCGAATAAAGCTACTTTAACGCCCCAAGAAATCAGGGGAAGACAAGCCGTTCAAACGGGTGATAGCTTAGATTTCCTGACCCCTTATCTAACCTTGATCATCCCAGAATGGCCTGAGGAAAGACCTTTACTCTCATATGACCCTGCAAACGCTTCGGGACACACAGATGTCCCACTTCTGCATGAGAATGGTGTTAGTGCATATGAGAAGGCTAAAAACCCCATCCATGGATTAAGAAGGTGTTCGCAAAGACACGTGTCACATGGCCCCTGTCCCAGCTGGGTCCCAGTGAGGTCTTGTGTGACCGTTCCCCTGACTCCCCTGGCAGTTTGGCTTCAGTTATGTACAGAGATCCAAGTACATTAAAACCAAACCTGGAGCCAAAAACCAGCGGGCTGTGATTTGACGACCCTCTGGAAAGCGTGCTGCAGAAAGTTATCGACAGCCCGTCACAGAACATCCTGATGCCAATTCTGTTTACAGCTCAAGTAGTCGTGACATGATTGGATCTCACACCACAAATCAATCCATGCTTTGGAAGACATCCAGGAAACAGGGCAAATCAAGCCCCCCCATGTCTCTCTCGGGGATATTCTCTCTATCACCAATTCGCAGATATCGTGGGATATTTATGAGGCATTCACACTTTGATAGGACAACACCGCTCTGCTTACGCCAGCCTGCCAAAGTGGTGGTAGGCATGGAGCAAAAGGGGCACAGAGTGGGAGAGTCAAGAACAGATGGCTGAGTGGGAACGAAGCGTGCCCAACATCAATAATAGAGACAGAGGAAGGACAGTGTCCGTGTGAGCATGTGAGTTTCAGAATGTGTGTGTGTGTGTGTGTGTGTGTGTGTGTGTGTGTGTGTGTGTGTGTGTGTGTGTGTGTGTGTGTGTGTGTGGCTCTGGGAGTTTTTCTCTTATTTTCTGTCATTTTCTTCCCGTGGCCCAGGCTGATTGTTTTCTCTTCGTAGTTTTTTTACATCATTTACGAAAAGAAACGCCACAACATCCACCTTTGAGCATTTTTGCCTTTTCCCACCCCCACAAGGGCTGGTTGATTCCTACTACCTGGTGTCACTGCTACATGACGCTAAATTGTACACAAAGTAGCGATAAGGCTCCGATATAGTTAAAGGAGAAAAACTGATACTTTAATAAAGTAAATATACAATAAACTTGTATATGGATAAAGGGGAAAAATACACATGGCACTTTCATGAGCACTAATTACAATTATTTAAATAATAATCTTCACAATTATATAGGAAATAATACATATAATTAAATAAATAAATGTAAAACTATATAAATCCAGCCATGCAGACTTTTTTCATAGACAGAAGAAAAAACTCAACACAAGTGACTGGTGATGCTAACGGTGGAATTGGTGCCGGCCACCGGGACAGGGGCCTGTGTAAATCATGATTACAGGCAGATTGGCACCTGCCACGCAGCACTAAATCCCCCTCAAAGCGGACCTTCCAGCAGCTTGATTACAGGGGATTTCACAGTGGCTGTACAGGCAAGAAAAGCCTCGTCGAGGGAGCAGAAAGAGCGCCGCTGCAGCTGCTGCTGACCCAAAGACCCCATTTAACATCACTGCTGGACAAAAATGGCTATGAGCCCTAAGCTGAGACTAGAAAAAAAATCAGTGTCACTAAAGCTTGTGTAATGACGAAAACGACGGCTGGGTTCAATGTAATTTCCATGGCTCAAGGTCTTGTAGTCTTTAGGGAAATGTTGGTGACTTTTCTGTGACATGACATGTGCTGAAAGATCATTTTTAGAGCTTAGTTAGCTTTAGGACCTTGACCATTGATCTGATCTGGACCTGTGACCTTTGAAGACAACAGAGCAAATTGTACTCAATAAACAGCATTGGCCTCTTCAGCAGATGCAGCTATCGCCATGACCCGTCCCTTTTCACGCTTAATCACCAAGCAGGCATCTGCTCGCTGAGGCGTGACTCTGCCTGTGTTTCACACCTTACTAGTGCATGTTTTCATTAAAGTGCCACAGAGAATCACTGGAACATAGTCTCCTGAGCTGTGATCCATGTGTATGCGCACAAACACGCACAAAGACCGATAATGTGCTAGCATGTAAAAAAAAAGTGCTAGGAGGGCAGGTATTACTATGCACTAGTGATGCAAGCGTCACGGTCGATGGCCAAACAAAATAGCAATAAAAATTCAGCCCAAATCTACTGTAAATCATATTAAATCATGAACCTACTAAATATTTAACTGATCTCAGACAGCCAATGTTGATAGTGCTGATAGTGTTGGACCCAGTTTGTGAATAAACAAAAAAATATGCTGCTTATCTCAACTGACTGATGGTGAAACCAGCTCAGTCGTAATAAATCAGGAGATGAGGTGATGACAAGTAAGAAGATGGGGAGTTTTGGGAGGTAGTGGGAGGACGTGGATGTGACTCAGCAGCTTTTTCCACGGCGAGTTATTCATAAGCTATTCTATTTTTCTATTTTTTTACAAAAACAATCCGGACATTTAATGAGTTTGCATTAAATGTGTTCTTAAGTAGAACGTTCACACTAGCAGTTCCACCTTATCAAATGATTGAGCATGTGTCAATGAGGTAATGAAATTTGTTTTTCACTCCTTATTTTGGCCCTTATAGACAGACATCATTAAAATTTAATCCCTATATTGTTTGTTTTTTGCTCACGGCCCCAGACCTCTGTTGGTTTCCCTGCAGTCCCAATTATATGGTAAAGTGCCGACAGGGATACACAAAATGAGCTTTGATACAATTTTGATTGACAAGTAGATTAATGTCATTGTAGCAGTGCAATAACAATGAAGAATAAAACCTTTTCAAATTCAATCTTTGCCCAGAAATGAGCTCTATTAATACAGTTTATGATCAAACTTCCATCAGAGAAGCCATTTTATAAACCGGGCACCTATTTTTCATCCCAAAAGAGTAAATCAGTGTACAAACTTTTATTTGGTAGATAGTGGTTAGAAATGAGCAGAATTTAGTCCTATAGTTTGTCCTCTGTTGCCAACAACAGCGGGTTATTTCCTGTGTTTGTGATTCCAACAATTCACACTAGCGAGAGATGACACCATTCCTCAGGTGTTAAAACAAGTCACACTAAAGCAAAAAATAGAGCACAGGTGAGAAAATGTTTGCATAAAAGTAAACAGGTTGTTTTTTTGCCTTTTTCTGTGCGTTTGGTATTTACATGAATGGCTGGGCGGCTGAAGAACTGTGCAAATTGTTGCATTTGGGGTTGGACCATCAGCAAAGTTTAAATCTAATGTAATTGTTTGATCCTTCCTCTTATGAAGTCACTGTCACAAAGCTGTCACACTTCATTGAACACTGCAAGCTTTTACTTTCTAGAGATACAAAAAGCCTGAAAGCATCTGTTGTTATTCAGAATGAAAAAATTCTGTTGTTCAAGTGTTTAGTTGCACACACTGAACCAGGGTCGTTGTGGTTGCTTGGCCATTATATACAGTAGTGATTGATGAGCGCTCCAGTTTGAAATGATGAATGCAGCCGTCTACAGACTGCACAACTCAGTTTATGCAGCATAAAACCCTGATCTGAGGACATGCCTAGAGAGCAAACCTAAATATAAATAACACCTTTTTCTTGTTTTAAATGCAGCTTTCAGTCATAACAACGATTGATAAACGCATCAGTTTAATAGAGATCCTCTCATTTTCACATTCATTTCTCATTACTGGTAATAAACAGAGCTCAGAAGGGCCAAAGAAGACAGTAGATCAGTCTTTTCTCCTAAATATGTTGTCTTTTTATTCATGGGCAGACAACTTTTGGAAATCCTTTTCATCCCTGGTGCGTGCATTAGCCGATGATCCCTGACACCAAGCTGTTGGGGGGCGTGTGGCACACAAGGGTTTAAGGCTTTAGGGCAGGCTGTGGTGATAAGAGCAAACCGGGGCTGATAGAAGGAAATAGGATTTCCCATGATGTGAGCAACCTGGTCTGATGAGGCTAATACTTCAACCTTATCGAGCACGGGCACCTGAGCACGCGTGCGTGCGTGTGTGTCTGCATGCGTGTCTCTGGGTGCATGTCAGTCCAGTACGTGCTGGTTTGACAGAGAGCGCGAATGGAATTAGACTGACATGCGTAATCCAGCTGGGCTGTGGGAGGGAAGTGTGCCCACACCCTTCTGCTGCAGGAGATAAAGAGCCTGGAGAAGGGGGTGGGGAGGGAAGCACTTCATCACGTTACTGGGGATTCTCCAAAATGTAAATCTGTTTGTTTGTCTGGGATAGACCTCTGCTCGGGCTTGGACACTGGCAACAAGTTTACAATGTGTGGTTAACCGAGAGTCACAGTGTTTTAGATCCACATATCTCCCTCTCCTTCTCTTCTCCTTCTCTTCTCCCTCTCCTTCTCTTCTCCCTCTCCTTCTCCCTCTCCTCCTCCCTCTCTCTCCTCCCTCTCCCTCCCCCTCTCCTTCTCCCTCTCCTTTTCCTTCTCCTTTTCCTTCTCCATCTCCCTCTCCTTCTCCCTCTCCTCCTCCCTCTCCCTCTCCTCCTCCCTCTCTCTCCTCTCTCTCCCTTTCCCTCTCCCTCTTGCTTGTCTGGGATCAGGCCCTGGGATTCTGGAAAGCGCCTTGAAACAATTCTGATTGTAAAAGACGCTGTATAGATAAAGATTGATTTGATTTGATTTATCAGAGAAGGTACGTTATAATTGGAGGAATGATTGAGTGGAGGTGCTCCTTTCTTAGGAAATTGCTCTCAGAACACCTTGGTATGGATCCTCTTTAGCTCCTTCAGCATAGGATCCCATACGATCCAACTGACCTGTCATATTTATTTTTAAATAAACACAGCTGGCACCTCCAGCTGTTGAGCTTCTGAAGGCAACTTTGTGCAGCTGACGATGTGAATGAACTGAAAATAACGGTCTGTGTTGGACAGTAGTTCATGGATGAGCTCCCCAGGGAGACAGTTCATATGGCTGGGTTGTTGCCACCACCCTCTCCTTATTTCTTATATCTTACTGTGCCTGGATAATGTACGGCGCGGTGGACCCAAGTCTTTTAATGGATCCTTTATGCTGTCGGTATTGGATTTCTAATGGTCATGCTGGATGTCTCTTTAGTCCATAAAGGAGGGACAACATAAACCACTTCCTGTTGTTGCACTTAAGGTGTCAAGATACAGGAGAATAACTTTCACTTCGTCAATTCTGCAGTAAAGTGTGCTTTAGAAAGAACCCGTGACGTTCAAGCCTGCGGGTGTAGACGCTGAGTAAACAGCACAAATGAGAAGTGAGGTCATAAAAATAATCCGGTTAGAGTAAACTCCATTCCCACACGGTATCGGTATTATTACCATCACTGATATTTCATAAATTGGCATAATTGCTGTTTATTTAGCAGAAATGCTGTTAATCAGACCAGAACCCTTTCTGACACTCATGTGGGGGTACAGCTCTGCTGTTACATGGAGCCCCTCAGCGCGTGTGCAGCTTATTGGAGTATTTCTGGTTTTTAGAGCCTTCTCCTCGTCTCCCAAGGCTTCAGCAAGATGAAACCTGCAGAGACACACCGGTGCTTTATATTCCAATTTACTGTGACCATAGACAGCAATATAGCTGATCTTTTCTGCTGCGTCCCTGCTTCCCTCAACTCTGCCGGGTGCTCCCTGCTCTATAAAACCCTTATCACACAGCAGAGTGTTTCCCCAGTGGGGAGATGCATGTAAACTGTGGCTACCTTTATATGCGCCTAATACAAGAGGGAAGTATTCCATTCTAGGGACAGGGATGGACACGGAAATGGGAATGAATCCGGAAAACCTGGGAAATGATTGATTTATTCAGAGTGCTGCATATCTAACCATTGCAAAAATTGTGTGTGTGTGTGTGGGGGGGATTGTTTCCACAAGATTTCTTTTCATAGAAGAAGGCACACTTTCCCTCAACTGGCAATAAAAATATACCAGTCAAACATATGTGCCACGGGGCTAAAAACAATTGCCAGGTCAAAAAGAAAGAAGCGTCAGTCCAGCGTGAAGGCAGATGCAGTCTAGCGGTGGCAGAAGCACCGTGGCCGCCACCTGGCTGGACCGTCTGATTGGCCAGCAGGATGCTTCCAGGGGAGCAGTGAAAGTGACAACTGAACAAAGGGCTTCCATTAGAGACCCTGTCCCCCTCGTTCTGCCACTATTAAGACCCTGTCTGTGAGACACCTAATGCCACTGACGGATGAAGAGGAGGCACAAGGCAATGGGGAGCAATCCAACCTATCAGGATGGATGGCTGTTGCTGCTGCACCCATCTGTTCAAATAATATCAAGTGCTAAAGCAGGAAGTTTGATGTCATTGCAAAGTCTATTTCCTCAAAAAAAGCTAATTAACTTTAGCTGTTTAATAAATGGATTGTATATAAATCCCAATACTACCAGTGCACAATCATCACCAGTGTGGAATGGTGACCCCTTGAGCTTTCTGTCCCCAGGAGAAGACATGAGGAAAGCTCAGGTCCTGATGTGTCTAAAGGCAGCTAATTTCAATGTCAGGCGGATTGTTTACATCTGAAGGCATCTGTCAGCATAGAGTGTCAACAAGTATTAAGACTGTGCCAATCTGAGTTCAGCCCTGAGCCTCAAACCTCCCAGCATGAACTGCAATATCATATACATGTATACGACCCATCTGATGGGAGGTAAAGGACAGTGTGCGACTGACATTAGCAGCAGAAGCCAGTTTAATGAAGAAAACACTGGTCACTTTCAATAAAAAGAGATTTATTGATGGAATGGGATGCATCCATATCATTTAAATTTAGTCCGAACCAATTAGGGGAAACTTCAGCTGCAGAAGTCAATGCTGGCTTCATGTGTGGGTTGTCTGGTCCATATGTATGCGTGGGAAGTTGGAATGTTTCCATCTGTGCATACAGATGAGCAAGCTCATGTGTTGTTTGCTCCCTCTAAACCAAAATACAATGCTTATAGCCTAATGAGTCGGTAATTAGCATTAAAATAAGAGACAATTTAGTAAGAAGCTTAATATAAACCAGACTCTTAGCTTATTGGTTTACTGACACAGTCACAGTTTCACATGTGCACTGAACAAGTCAGGTTAAACAGTTACTGTAGCCTGATGATGCTTGTTAACGACAGCAGAGGTCAAATGGCAACAACAGATGTGCATGCAGAAGAGTCAGTGGATAGAAACAGATCTTCTAGGGTACAGGATAATGATGTGTGCGGTTCTGAGATTAGCACAGCACACCACACAGTTCGACCCAAAATGTTCACATGTTCCTCGTGTGTGGGGTCTCTGGCCGATACAAAAACCTCCAAGATCCAGAAATTCCTCATGTGTGCAGCCTGCTTAAGCAGCATTGCAAGGCAATGCAACCTAGAACGGGGAAACACAAACAATGATGTGTGGGCACAGTGTGTGATCCTTGTGCGAGCGTGCCCTAAACGCCACGGCGAGGAAGGAATGATGGACATCTTTCACTTTCGGTCTAACGCCGTGCCTGGCAGAGTGGCGAGGGAGACGCAAATGTGTGAAATGGGCTGGGGGCGCGAGGGCAGCGGAAAGAAGACTGGCTGTATTCATCAGGGTGACAGACTGTACACACTGTTTGCATTTCCTGTTCCCGTCTCCTACTGTGTTCTGAGGAATCAATGCCCCTATTTTTCTTTTCGATGACATGGAATAATGGAAGATGACTGAAAATTGTCAGTCAGTAAAACAGTCAGCCAGGGTGCTTTAGGTTTTAAGTGGAAGGAGAAGTTGTTGTGAGGAAAATGTGGATTTAAAGTGCCACATGGCAGACACGTATAAAGACGTCAAAAACCAAAAAAGATTGGATTTCACACTAAGTGCTATTCACGGTGCAGCAGATGCATGTGGGCGGGGTGGGGGTGGGGGTGGAGCGCGTGGGTGTGTATGTGAAAAGGTGGTGGCGGGGGTGTTATTCCTGCTCTGTCAACCCAGAGACACGCTTCAAAAAGACTTATTGCTTATTAATATTTCCTCTGATGTGACACGACGCGGTGTGGGGGTGGGGGTGGGGGAGGGGCTACGCTGACCAAATAACAGCACCACGTTGTGATGCATGGGGGTGAAAGCGTTGTTTTTTTAGTGTATGCATGTTGCGTGTGTGTCAAACATCAAAATGGGGGAGCGAGTCTTGAATGGGGGTGTTGTTTGTGCTGCCACTCCACATGATGTCCCGCGCAGCCGGGCCGACATATCAGACCGGGCAATGAGAACGCCGTCTCTCATCGGGGTGGGGGGGGGGTCGGAGACTGTTAACCTTTCAGGAAGGTCAGACACATCAAGCCAATGCTGACAGTCTGTGCGGTGTCACACTTCCAGGCTCTGCCCACCCCCCTCCCGCAACTCCTTGTCCTCCAGTCCTCCCCCCTTCACGTCGCGCTGAATATTTTCACGTTCTCCGACTTTAAAAACACTGTTAACAGCAACAGTGAGGGCGTCAAAATGAGGAAAATGTGTACGCCGTGTGTGTGATGTGGTATTTAGAGCTGCAGGCTACGGCGAGCAGACCACGCTTGTCAGCCAGTGTGAACAGACAGCAAAAAAAGAATAATGCATAGCGATGTGGGGGGGGGGGAGCAGAGGGACCGCAGCTTTAAAGTTAGGTGGCCCCCGCTGCAGCGCCCCACTGGTGAATAATTCTCTCTTATGAGGTTATAGTTAACCTCTCCACCAACGCCAGCATGTCGCTTGGGAACACAACAACATTTTGTGGTTGCCATAGTTGTCTTTAGAAGCTCTGTTTTATGTTGATCTGTCCCACAAACATGAAAGACACCGCTGCCTGTTACGGGCAACAAATGCAGCAACTGCCATGGTGACACGGACTAAGATGTCGGTGTTTTTATTTATTTATTTCCCCCCGCTTTGAGTTAAGTCTCCCATGTCAGAAGACACAAAAGGCAGCTTTCTTTTCTTTTCATTCAGCTCCAGAGTTAGCATCAAATGGCAGGACCATGACACCCATGCATGGAGCACTATATAAAATATAAAGCTTGTCTTCTTAACCTCTTTATCCCGTTTGGGGTTAATGGGGAGGGGACACAATGGGTGAAGGCAGGTCCACCCCTGGATGAGTTGCTAGCTCATCGCAGGCCCTATATGAGCATTTGTGGCTTCGGTACCTTGCTGACTGGTACCTCGGCAGGGCTCTGAAGGTGTTGTGGCAACTCCTCCTACTACCAGAACACCTTCCATGTTTTGTCTGCACTTAAACTAAGAACCCTCCGCTTCTCAGCCCAGTTCCCAACAGGCTGAGCAACCACCACCCTGAAATATATATGAATATATATGAAATATACATAAAGAGTGTTAAAAGACCTGATGTCGTCATGACGTTGGCTTTGCGGGCAGTTTTCTTACGAAAGAGGTCGGATCTCAATGGTTTATGGCCACTTCCCACTTTTATGATTTGTACAAATTAATTACTAAGAACATTTCACCAATATGCCGGGAAAACAAGGCCAAAACAAACACTTATTTTTTAAACAAAACAAAAAAATCCGTTTTTATTGGCTAACTGTCTTGCACTTGTTACATATCTCCCACAGATCACTACTTTCTGGAGCTTCTTTACTGGAAAAGATCAATATCCGTCTCGCCTGGAGAAGGCAACAAAATATATCTGCCACAGCACGTTTAATCCCGGTTTGCTGTGCAGCAGAGCTCAGCGGCGCAGTTATGATGCATCAAGGGACTGTTTTCCCAGGCAGGCAGCCGGGTTGAGCAGAGTGCCACGAGATAAATGCAGCATCTCTACTAAAAAAGAAAAAAAGCTAACAATCATAATAGTTTAGAGATGGGGGATGTAGTTCCTTTCTGCCTTTTCTTCTTTGAGCATGTGGTGTGTGCATGTCTGGGTGAGAGTGAGACAGAGTGCACGTGTGGCGATATCTGCTTGCAAATTTCCACATCTGTGCGTGCGTGTATGTGTGTGTGTGTATGTGTGTGTGTGTGTTTGTTTCATCTCTCTGAGCCTGAGAGGAGAAACTGTTTCACCACAGACTGACTGTATATCTTGGATGGGTGGAGCCCAGACAGAAAAAGAGAGGATTGATGTGTTATATACACACCACTGTTTAGAGACAGGACTATTTAAGCCTCCTATTTTACTTTGTGCTCTGCTGCTGCACCTGTTACAGTGCTGCTCTGTCAAGGAATGCATTTCTATGTGCTGCGGAATTAACTGAATCATGAATGCAATGATTTGCATGTGTGTGTGAACGATGAACTCTGCCCCCCGTCTGTTCAGTTACACCCTTTAACTGTCCTGACAGTGCATATGAGGATATGGTCCCAGACTGCACACTGAGCACATGCCACTGAGCAGGAGGACAGCTTTAAGTGTCCTCCATTGTAGTCATAAGCTTCTTTTAAACAATCATAATTCAGAAATAACCCTCCCTCTGAGTATTTACAGGCTTGTTAACATCAGGATGTAGTTTCTGCTGTTCTTGTCAGATACACGTGTTCTCAACAATCGCCTCAGGAGCACTGAGGAGAACATGGTCCCACTAGAGGGTGCATGTTCCGAGGAGCTTGACTGAAGCAGTTTGCAACGATGCATGACCTGACACTGTAAATTAAGAGATGCAAAAAGGAGTTTTCTTCTTATGAATGTGAGGATCTTGTCCGTAATGGTGGATATTAACAAGGGTCAGTCACCTCCCCTCTGCTCATCTACAAGCAACTCATTGTAGGACTTTTACAGATCTTTATCCTCCTGTCAACCCTCACATTCTGATGACCTTTGAGTCCGTACAGACAATACACCTCTTTGTAACCTTACCCTACCTGTTGTGACAAAGAGGTCAGGGGTCACAGATCTACTCCTGTCCTGCTCCTCAATTAGCTGTTGAAAATTGGGAGACTAAAATTGTTAGCTTGTCAAACTCCACCTCATAATGATTGGATATTTCCTCAGACGGGAGTGTTTCATCATCGCAGCTCATCGATTTACAGGCACAAGAACAAACCAGGTGTAAAAATAGGAAAGAGACAAGAGTGTGGTGTAGCAACCACGGTGATGGTCATAGATCTTAGCTGTTAGCTCTACTATTAGGATTTCTCATGCACACATTAAGAATAGAGGCTTCATTGTGGTAAAGCTGTGTGGAGGTGTGTCACACAGAAGTCTATGGGAGCTGCCTTCATCCCCCAGTGGCCAACGGAGACACTGGCGAGAAGCCTTTATTCTACACAGACACTGGCCTGGGAGAGTAACGCTGTGCACGGGCGACACATCATAGCTTCACACGGCTGACAGAACAGACAGAGGCTCATTATGGGTCTCCAGCCTCACACCAAAGACAACGCAGGGACGATGGGGGCAGGGAGACAAGATGATGGAGAGTTAGGAGGGATTGCTTGGGATTTTTAACAATGACTAACATTGATTTCTTTCCCCACTTTTGGTATATATCTCCAAAAGAGGCAGTTGTGCATTTCACGACACGGGGAAAGAAAAAAGAAAACATTCTTTTCTGGATGGTTTTGACACACCAAAATATTTATTTATGTACATTTTATTAATATTCACAAAATGTAAGCAATAAAGTAATGCTGTAAAATACTTTAATCAAGGTGCTCTTTGTTTGTTTGTTGTTGTTTTTTTAAGTTCTTTAGGTTTAGCATTACTGGTGAATTTACAAGCTAACCATGTACAGGAACCAGTAACCATAGTAACAAGGCTCCCCATGTGCCACACCTGTTGTCAATCAAAAGATGAAAAAGCCATAACCTGTGCGTGACGCTTCTGCTGTTTCTCAAAGGAACGGCGGCAACAGGACAGACAGGCGCAAGCAGGAGTTTGATTTGGGGAATAAAAAGACAACATCTTTAATCCTCTGTGTCCACTGATGCATGCTGCTTTCATTTCATACACAAACGAACATATGCCAAGCAGACAAAAATGAGCAGAAGCGTGTAACTAATGCACGGCGAGCTTGCTGGGGGAGAAACGCTCGACGCAATCGTGCTGTTTCACGACTGACATTGCACATAATCCGTCCAGTTCCAGAACAACACGTCCTGGTCATGAAGGGACAGATGTGGCGGATACAGTCAGGACCTCAAATGACCTCCCAATTGTCCATTTGTAGCTTTTTTTTTTATAGAGAAAGAGAAGAACAAGTCAACTCATTCTCTCAATCTGACAATAAAATGTCAGGCTGGTGACACATCAGCACTTTCCCTCCGTGGTACTCCCAGAATGCCTCTTGCTGGACCCCACAGCTAATGCAGGGAACTGTCCCTCAGTGGTATAAAAGCAACAGCCTATCACCCTTGACACAAAAAGTAGAAATAGATCCTTTTTTTCTCGTGAACAATCATGGGCTTCTCTGCCTTGACAGAAATGCAAACAGAAAGGCGGGTTCAGGGAGAAGTCACCGGCTTTGTGGTGACATTTGTGGGCTTATAAACAAGGACTTTTAAACCAGGGAAATCCATTAAGATGTCAGTTGTCAAAAAACAGCCGAGAACCTGCTGAGCACACCCCACCTGTCTATTTTTTTTTATTGCTAAACAGTGCTCTTTTACATAAAAAAGCCATTAGAGCACATGAGAAAGACGATGGACAAACTTCGTCAATTGCTCGTAGCATTTAAGAGCAACGGCGACTTGTAGCTCTTAATAATGCAGGTGATCTGCCACCGGGGGAGAATTCAGCACTTTCCCCAACACTGTCTCACGACAGTCAAGACAACTACGTTGAACTCAGAAGTTTTATTCGTTCTGATTTTTTCGGTTTGTGCGCCCAAAGATGGTAAAGATGTTTGACTGGTCAAAAGCAGCCTGTCTCTGGAAGTCACGGGACTGTCCCTGATGTCCTCTAGCTGCCATTTCAGTGAGCACACCTGCTACTGGGGTACGCTCCTCAGAACCCCTCTCCAAACCTGCAGAGCCTGACTCACGCGGGCACTTGAAAACAACAAACCCTCCATTTGAAGAGATGCAGATTTATTTAAACGTTCGTGCTGGGTTTTCTTTAAATAACTAATGCGACGACATATCCCTCGGATCAGCCCAGAGTGGAGAGGACAGTTCATGCACAACCTCCTAAAATAATGCATACAACGGGGGGGGGGGGGGCATAAAGAGAGAGCTGGGGGGGGGGCATAAAGAGAGGGCTGTGCAAGTGTCTCACATTGCACATGCACACAGTCCCGGGGACAAATCAAAAGAGACAGTGACACTTTCAATAACTTGAACCTTGGAGGCTTGGAAGGATGTGACACGCTTCGCTGTCATGTACAGGGCAAAGTCGGGCTGGGAGGTGGGGGCGCCGTGTGGTGGCCTGGGGTTGGGGGTGGGGAGGCACCAATTTTTTTTTGAGAGATTGCTTAAATTAATCTCTCAAAAAATGCACAGATGCAACTTTAATCTATTTTGTCTGTCTCAATCTCCATTGTAGTTTTTCCGTGCACATGTGCACATAAAGCTGTGTGTTTTCCCAAGTCTAATGTGCATATTTTGACCACAGAGGAAGCATTTAGAATGACATCATGTGGCCAGGAGACTGACATGACCCCAGTGGGCAAATCTGGAATCTACAACTGGTTTTATGACACAGCAACACAGGTTAAGACCTGTACACAGAACCCACCCCCCCATTAGGGGCCTGCAGAAGACGGCAACCGTCACTGACGTGCTAAAACTGACATAAAGTCTGAGCTAGTGTCCCTCAACGTTTACTCCCCAGCAAGGTCACCTCATTTCCCTGGAGCTTCCTGGTCTATAGTCAGAACAATAAAGGTCATGGCTGTGAAAGGCAGACGATGAATAATGCAAGATACACACAGTAGATGAAAAAGAAGGTGCTTTTCCACGTGCCAATGTTTGCTAACGCCTTATTCAGTCAAACAGGCGCTAATCAGAAATAGCCTGTTTTCCACTTGCATTGTGCTTGAGAATAAAAAGGCTATTCTACTATCAGGTTGGATCATACATACAAGGAAATTTAACATAAGCCATTTCCGGGGGAGCTGTCACCATCAAAAAGGGTTTTAATGTATGTATTTTTACCCTCAAAAGGTGTAAAGCACGTGTCCATACTAAAGATTAACACTTCAGACCACTCAGAAAAGTTTAACAATTGATTCTAGTGGGGAATTTGTACCACATTATATCACATATTGCATGTCTTAAATCAGTTAATGGCTACATCTGCTCTTCATTAACTACTACACAGTGATTCCCTCAGAGCTCCAGTTTTGTCTGCCCATGATAGGTGAATAGCAGCTGATTTCATCTTCTAAAAGCATCTGTTGCCTTCCAGGAATAAGAGCTAATCTGTTTAATGTCTGGAAGGACATCAACAAAGCTGAAAAGAACGTCGAGTGTTCTTACAGCAACATGTTTTGGTCTGTTTTTGTCCCAGACGGCCAGCCTTCCATTCACAAACCCCCCCAAAAATAACAATATAGGCCCATAATTGTTTTCTGTTTGAGCAAAAGCATCAACTCTATTACCTAGCATGGTGTCTGGAAGCAAAGGTCACTCTCTGCATGACCCAGGACATTCTGTTCAGTCATTACACGCAGTAGTTTCGACTCAGTAACTTATGAAGCATTTAAAAGGTACGGAAGTTAAAAACACGATGATAAAGCATATTTTTAGTTTCCTGTTTCATTTAAGGGTAAATTAAACTGAGCAGAGAACAGGAGTTAAGGGTTCTGGTGAAAAATCACATAGCACGAAGAGCAGATGATTATTCTTAATTATTTTCCTTATCCGATACTAGTTTGGAGCGCAGCCATCCCCCACGTCCAAGAGGTGTGTGCTGTGAGCTCGCTCCAGCTATTGTTTATTCCAGGCTGACTGGAGGGAAGAAACGGGGTGAAAAACAAAGAAAGAGTATATCAGGTGCTGTTTTTCTATCCCGGTGACATTTCTGTTTCTAGAGAAATATACAACACACAGTCCAAAGTTCCCGGCGGGCTCCCCTCATGGTTGAGACTTTGAAACCTTAATTAGAGACACTCTGGGGCCAGCCCTGTTTTCTTTTCTTTATAGTGTTGAAGCCTGTGGCAACAAACTCGTAAAGCGGGCAGAAGCTTGGCTTTACAAACGCTGCAGTGGCATAAAACAAAACGACGTGACACCACCACAATAATGAGGCTGGAATATCATATATGTGCCACATGAAAGGCAGCAGATTAATCTGATGCATTATAAATGCATTTTCTATTGGTAATTACACATTTCTATGCATATGGGATGAAACAAGAATGTATTCACTGGTTAATCTTTTATTATTACAAATGTGTATAATTGTAAATTGCAATGGAAATATTGTTAGAACAAAAAATGGCCTGTGCATTTAAATGTTGCTATATTACTCATGTTTTATGTGGAAAGTAGGGAAAAAATATTCTGGTAGAAGAAAAAGCAAATTGTTTTGTTTTTGTTTTTTTAAAAGAAAGCTAATGCTAACAGTGATGTTTCCATTTGCAATGCAGAGAATCTGAGCCAGCTACGCTGTGTCAACAATGCTAACTAGCTAATTCTAAATCGTTAACTTAGTCAGTATTCTGTCGCTGAGAATCTCTTCATGGGGCCAAGTTGCATGCTGTTGGATTTCTCCACAACATTAGTGCATTAATTAGATGGAAAAAGCACTCAAATTATGTAACCATGTGTTACTGTTAGAAGCTAATCTGAGATGGCTCTGGTAGCCCAAATGCAGTGGTTTTTTATGAAGTGATTCAAATGATACTGTTTTTAAAATGTTAAATTCTGAAAGTCATTCGGCTCTTTGTGAGCTGATAATGAGACCAGAGAACGACATTACCTTTTGGCAATCATTTAAACTTCATCCCTTTTCTTGTTTATTTAGATATTTGGGTGATTTTTGGTAAAAGTTTGAGTTCTTAAATTGGCCTTGATATGATTTGTGATCTTTGCATAAGACACTTTGTGTCCAGAATTTTCCCTTTCTTCCTTTCTCCTTCCCACATCTTTCAGATAAATCATCAATACATCCCTATTCATCTATTCATGCAGATTAGCTCTTATTCCTGGGAGGCAACAGATGCTTTTACAGAGGAAGATTAAATCAGCTGCTATTCACCCATCATGGGCATAAGAAACTGGATCAGACTACAGTCACATGATGTTTACCAGTGCACGTATCCATTAAACGGCCCACGATGAGGTTCTAACAGTGTGATGTACGACAAAGAGCTCGAGGATTGAAGGGATGCGTAAGGATTTGCTGTGGTCCGGAAGAGGGCAATAACAGTGGTCCTGTGGAAGGAAAAGTCTGGGGAGGCTTTCTGTAATTGGCAGGTCGGCGTGCTCAGCGGCGTGCTCGTAAAGCTCAGCTCCTTCCTGAGGAAACGGCCTGTGCAGCAGCAGCAGCAGCAGCAGGCTGCGGACGGGGCTGCTCGCTCAGGGAATCTGTCCAGCTTCCAATCTCAGTCGCCTCTGGCTGCTGCACACTTGGCAAACAGCGGACTACTTAACACCCGGAAGGCATCCTGGCCCCTGCACCGCATTTGTGTCGGCGTGTGCACGTGTGACTTACAACTTCATGGCTGTCAAATCCGCCGGCCTTCCTAAGGGAACTGGCTGCTATCAGAAAACAGTGGTCAGAGAAGGCTTTGTGTGCGTCTCACTAAAGTATTGACTTCATGTCTCCATCACAGCTGCACAAGGTGCAATTTCCACTGGGGGGGTGTATTGAATGAGATGGCTGTGCTGGGTGTCGGTCTCAGGGACAGACGGCTTATTGGACCCGGATAATATGGACAGGAGATGTTTGTTTTCAGGGTTGCCTTCAGCGATCTTTTAATTAATGCACTTGTTTGTTGAGTTTAGCACACAAAAGGAATTCTTTGCACCCAGGACCGCGAGTGTCATCGCAACTGGAAGTTACACCAACAGTGACGGGACACAACTGCACCATCAGCTCACATTTAGACAGAAACAAGAGCCAATTATTTCCTGTTTAATTGGGTAGATTACTGCATTTTGCTATAAAACGTCCATGCAAAAAAAGAAAACCCTAAATAAAGACTCTAATGTTATCCATGTATCATTGCTTGCTTTGTGGGCAAGGTTCTGCCTTTAATGTTCAGATGTAGGTTGCACTATGCAGGTGACGTATACAATTTGAGAAGGGGTGTTCGAGATCCTCCTCTTCACCTCCAGCTTAGTGTTCTATGGGCGTCTATATAGTCCAGTACATTCACTATTGGCTGGGTGTATCTCTGAGGATACATCTTCCAGGGCCTAATGTCTAACAAATGAAGCCTACCAATGTTTGTTTGAGCTATTTCAACCACGCATTGGCGGTGGCTCAGCCCGTTGGGAACTGGGTTGAGAAGTGGAGGGTTTTCAGTTCAAGTCCCAGTGCAGACAAAACAAGGAAGGTGTTCTGGTAGTAGGGAAGGTGCCAGAGCACCTTGGTACCTGAGGCACCCTTGAGCAAAGTACTGAACCCACAAATGCTTATATAGGCCCCTGCAATGAACTGCCTACTTATCCAGGGGTGGACCTGCCTTCACCCATTGTGTCCTCTCCCCGTGACCCAAAAGGGATAAAGAGATTAAGAAGACAAGAGATTTCAGCCACATGATGCTGATGATGGTTGAGATTCTAATAAAATAGATGCGAACGCTCACTGCTTATGTGAATGTACCACTTCTGCACAGTACGTTCTGTGCACGGACGATAGCAGTAAAGCTAGCAGAAATGTGCTTAATGAGACAGTGGCCTTGACTTTAAGATGTTTACCCTCACCATCCTGGGAGCCTTCAGAGGAAGAGAGCGCAATGTCAGATGAGATGGCGGATGCCAAATAGCCACAGGGCCCGGTGCCTGAAGGGCCTGCCATTAAAAATAAATGAAAAGTACACGGAGAGATGCCACCTGTGGAGTGGAGAGTTTGCCCAGAAAACACAGGCAGCCTGATTCTGTTTGAAAGAATCCAAGTGATCAAACAGTTTTCAGGGAAAAGGCACGAAGGTCACCGTGGGGGAGTAAATACAGAGGACAGAAGTCTTCCACCTGTGGACACCACTTGTGTGCACATTGGTGCGAAGGCAGCGGCTCCGTTTCATCGGTTTGAACAGACATTTGCATTGTGACGATGTCAACCCTTTCAGCAGAAATCCTGGCTGGTGTGACGTATTTAACACGGAGCAGTAGCTGCGCCCCTGCGCTGCGAGACCAAAGGATATTATCTTCCAACAGTTACAGGTTGTCACTTCAGATTATTCTTCACATCTGGGAAATCGTGTGGTCAGATGCTAAATGAATTCATGGAGAAGGTTGCACCCTGTTTCTAGAGCAGTGCACGATTCTCACTCTCTGTTACCCTTTTAATGCTGAATGAAGACTGAGGAGTTTTCAATTTAAATGTCGATTTTTAATGATCTGTCAAAGAGGAAAGTGACATGTATGCAAATTGAATTGTTAATCCTCTGGTAATGAGATTGTCCAACAGGAAATACAAATCCTGATATCTATCTACCAATAAAAGCAGAAACAAAGGATCTGTGTGACCTCCACAGTGCGATATTGGGTTTTTGCAATCTATTCAGTGGAAGAAACAATCATTCTAGAGGTAATAGGCTACCGAGGTCATCTAAAAGTGGGGTGACCTGTATGGTGTCCACTATTCCATAAAGGAGAGCAGCTAGAGTTCATTATATTCTTCCACAAAAAGGGCAAGATTTCAGAAAGTGCTTTTTTTTACCCTTTGCTTGGCACGACCACACCATTTTGGTAATGTTCTACTTTGTAATAACTATAATTTGCTGCATTTCTCTCCTCCATTAATCATAACAAACGAGTTGAGTTGAGTTTTGGCCTTTAAATAATCACTTGGTCAAAGGAAGAAGTTTAGCACTTAATTCGGATGAATTATGAGGATTCGTATTTCTTATATTTCTCTGTTCCTTGGGGTGCTGCCTGGAACAGACACGCTCTCCAGAATAAACCGCCCACGCTCAATAAATCAATCAAGTGCAGTGGCTGACAGTGCACAACATGACACCACCGGTAGATCACGTAAACGGGCCCAACTCAACACGCTGGCTTGGGAAAAATGAATATATCCTCCGTTTGAGCAACAAGGAGAGCTCCTTGTAAAGAAATAGCCAAAGCTTGGTGATTGAATCTAGTGGGTCAGTGGTCAATAACCACCCTGTGAGTGGCAGGAAAGCAAAACAGCCGTGAGGCATGTCCAGCCTCTGTCCATCTCCGTTCGTCTTCGTCTCTCCTACCTTTTCAGAGCACGCTCCGCTCGTGCCAATCTGCTCTACGGGGGTGTCATAACAGAACAAACCCCACAGGACTGACATGCTGTCATGCAGCTCTGCATTAAACCCGTGAGGCAACAGAGCATTTCCTGTCAACGCAACAAGCCAAAGACACAGCTGTTTCCAGTGGTGCCATGGCTGCTACTACTACTCCTACTGCTGCTGCTAATGCTGCTACTGCTACTACTGCTGCTGCTGCTACTACTGCTGCTGCTACTACTACTCCTGCTGCTGCTGCTAATGCTACTACTGCTGCTGCTGCTACTACTACTACTACTCCTGCTGCTGCTGCTAATGCTACTACTGCTGCTGCTGCTACTGCTGCTGCTGCTACTACTACTGCTGCTAATGCTACTACTGCTGCTGCTGCTACTGCTGCTGCTGCTGCTACTACTCCTGCTGCTGCTAATGCTACTACTGCTGCTGCTGCTACTGCTGCTGCTGCTACTACTCCTGCTGCTACTAATGCTACTACTACTACTGCTGCTGCTGCTGCTGCTACTACTGCTGCTGCTGCTACTACTCCCCCTCAAACAAAAGCTTTTTCTCTAATAAATATTAAAAAACCTCAATATCCGACACAAGAAGATGGATGCTAATTCACTAATGAAGCGAAGTGTTTGTGTCCTCAGTCCACTGTTTCTCTTCAGGATCTGATATGACACAAAGTGGCGGCACATCATTTCCTTGTATCCATCTTCTCTCTCCTGACTCACACAGGGCCTGAGAATGTCTTCTTCTTATCTGCGCTGCAGAGGCTACGCGTGTGCGCAAGCACCTGCACGCGGGCAGACAATGGAGCAGCATAACAAGAAGAACTTCTTTAAAAGATTGGCTGCAGAGATACGATACACACAAGTGCACGGAAATAAATGAATAGTCAAGTAGTCGAGATTAGCCCAAAAATACGAACCTTATTAGAACATTATTAGGCAGTGCGTCTTACATTCACTCAAACATGCCGAGCAACCAAATGCAAAAAAAAGGGCTTGTCTGAAAATGGAACCGTCACTATGGAAACATCATTGTGTATTCTATGCTTACGGGTACATGCTGGGACAGTGGAGAACACGACATGTGTTTAAGTGTTATAGAATCGTGGGGGTATAGAAGCAGCGGGCCTTCCAGGCATTTACCCGCCTCAAATGAAGCGTGAGGTAAAGCAGTATGCTCCCATGATGCTTTGTACCCATTACTCGACAGAAACGTGCCTCAAATATAGGCCGTGTGTTATCGGTGAGAAATCAGCGATGCTGGCGAGGGGGTGGTGCGACGTATAAGGTCTTGTGTTATCCCAGCCAGTTCATCCACAGAAATCTCAGTTTCTTGGCCTACAGGGTTTCATGCCACGGTAGAGTTGGAGAAGGAGATGTTCAATATCTCGAAATGACTAAATGGATCGTCTGTAAATTCCCAGCCCGGTCCAACCGGAATCTGCGGGACATCTATAAGAGTGTGCACTGATACAATCACACACACAGGCAGAGATCAGTTTTTCTGAGAGATATACAAGAACAATGAGACACAACAAGACCGTTTGGTCGTGCAAACACATGACTTTGGTATTTGAATGTTCGCATCTGATCAATCTGTCCGATTAATCGCGTGAGTGTGAGCGGTAGCTCGCAGCCTGGTCCGGCTGACACCTCCATAACAACATCTGTGAGGAGGAGGTGGCCCGCAGTCACCAGATTGGACAATGGTGCTGAGAGACCCACTGTGACAGATGTTCTGCCACCTCTGGATGTTAAGTGGACTATGAACAAGACAAAGTCAGGTCTGACCTGCAGAGTGAAGCAAAACCACCCAAACGTGGTTATCTTCCCCATGAACGGCACAAGTACCCTTCGAGTGTCCTTTTGAGATAGATAAAATATGCCACGTGTTAATCACTGAGCTCTAACTTGGGTTGGTAACATGCACTTTTACAAGTAGGAACTCCATTTTGGTGAGTTCTATCCTGTTTAAGGTTGAGCATGACACTGCAAAAAATACCCTCAGTTTATACTAGTTTACATTTGTCATTATGAATGTTAATTCTTTCTGTTTACATAGATAGCGTCATATACTGTTGTCAAGGTCAATCATTATCCACGTTTACATTAATCTCCACTGAACAACTCTGGTTCTCTGGTTTTTTGAGGCCAAATCCTCATCGAGGAGCTTCCTCTGGGATTTTTCTTGGCCTCACTCTCTCCCTGTGCCCACCATCCTCATATACACATATCGTATTTATCCACAGCTTCTTTTGCAAGGTCCAAACCACCTGGTCAGATTGGGAGGGAACCTGTTTCGAACAGAGACTCTCAATGGTGCATTCAACACCACACATTCAGCACAGCATAGCCCTCTCAAGTGCACCAGGTCAGGGTGCTCGCCTGTTTCGTGTCAAGTCCTGATACAGATCGGATCTGGAAATGCAAAAAATAGACCCGCAGTATACCATTCATCAAGTCAGCTAAAATTCTCCCAGGTAAGATGGAATAAAACTTACCACTGAACTGAATCATGCACCTATTATATTATTACTGTAGAATATTTTAAAAGTTGCTGACCTGAAAGCCCTGGTGGAGCTGACTGAGCCACTGAAAGGATCCGTCATAAGAAGATTCTTCTCCTGATAACGTGGTCAGTGAGTAGATGTGCTCTTGCTATTATATATGCTTCAGATATGATCGAATGGCTCACAGGCTGAGAACGACCCCTTTTGAAAACATGACTAACACTGTGACTTTCTGCAGCACGCTTCTATACACAATAAAATACTCTAATATCTTTTTTTTTTCTTTTAAAAAAAGCTGGAATTGGTTGAAAGTTAGGTCATATGTTCTACTGCTACATTCCTCATTAGCTAATTTTGCATATAACTGAAATAAATACAATTTAAAATAATAATAATAATAATAATAATAATAATATAATAATAATAATAATAAAAAACCATACATTAATAAGATATGAGCACCGAATCAGAGCATGATGTGCTTAGTTACACAGATGCCTTTCGGTCCGACTTTTGGGAATACAGACCCTCATATCATATGGTTGGGTGATTTAAACTGAGCAGCGACAAACCACAGAAGCAACTGTAAAGTTAAAATCAGGCAGCAGCCTGGAAGAAAGTTAGAGTGAAGACAATTCATTCAATGAGATGCACTGATGACAACATCTGCCCCCTTGTACTTGTGTACAAAAGGACATTTCTGAGAACACAATACACTGCTCAATAAATAAAGGGAACACATTAATCATATATCCCAGATGTTGAATATCATTAATTGGAAATATTTAATGAAAAATTATCTAAGACTGATCAGTGGAAAGCACAATTGCTAACCCAACATAGCCTGTGTTGAGGATCATGGTGTCCAGGTGTCTTCCTGAGCCTCTCCTAGACCTGGATTAGAGCTCCCTCCACCTCTTTTATACCAGCCTTTATTTCCACGATCAACCAAACAATGTTGTGTCGGTTCCATCAGATCTGTTATGCTGAGTCACGGCAAGCGGACCTTGATGATGGACCTTCTCCAGAGTGGGGCCAAGGCGTGCGGGGTCTGCCCAAAGCAGGCCGTGGTGACGTCAAATGGCTATAATGAAGCTGGGAGGGAGCAGAATTCCACCCCGGTGAGGATAAGAAAAGACCCAGCTCCAGCTTTTATGACATGCCCTCCAGCAAAAATCATTTCCCTTAAAACCACTCTGGGCTCAGGAGTCGGACCTCACCAAGCTAAACTAAAGCAGCAGATAGTGGGAAAGCGGCACATCTCCTGCTATCTTCTCCATCTTATTGAGACTGACCGAGGAATCCAACAAACCTTCAGGCAAACCTTCTACCTACCTGAACCTTGCAGCTACTACTCACGGCAAAACCCCTGAAAAAATGCGAAACTCATCAGGGATCAGCCAGAAAGACAAGTCTTGATAGATAGATGTCCTTGTAATTGCTCATCCCTTCCAGCTGTTTTGCTCCCATTTGCTTCATGGTGTCTATGAAGGCTGGAGTTTAACTGTTATCAGTGATCATTCCAACGCTTCAGAATTTATATTTTAGATGTCTGATAGTCACAATCAGTGTACAAAAGTGTTGAGGGCTACATAATATTGTATAGTCTTAAACATTCTAAAGTTTTTTTACTTTAGAATACTTTTTAAAAATAATGTCAACCATAAAAAAGTGAAAAAAAGAGGAGAAATACTTCATTTTTCAAGGATGTCACAGCAATTGAATAAAAAGAACTGTAGGTAGATTTATGTTCCTAATATATAAAAAAAAAAAAAAAATCCTTTCAGCCAGTTGTGCTGCTCCGAATGTTCTGTTCTCTGTTACCTTTCAGTTTTTAATACAGTTGTTCAACCAAACACAGAGCACAAAGTGAACTGCATGACACAAATAAGCAATGATGAAACAGCAGGTCTACGCTCCATTGCAGATCCATCCGCTGTTATCTGCTCTCATAGGACGCCAAAGAGTCATTTCTCACCAAGGTTGGCCTCAAAAGCTTCCCATAAGAAAGTGTCATTGATGGAGTTCATACATTCAGCAACCATGCCTCCAGACTTATCGTTTTCTTTTACTTCTCCATCACAGAAGCAGACAAAGTAATTTAGTGGTGGAATATGGAGAGCATTGGGCAGCGGGAGATATAAAAAACCCAGTGCCGACACCCTCAAGGGGGAGAAAAGCAGGATATTGCCTTTCCGCAGACAGATCGAGCTTTCCGCCATGAGAGGCCAATGTTGATTGCTATGCTAGGTGATGCTGGATGTATAGAACTCTACACCCCCCCAGCTTAGACATCAGACCCGCTGAAGTTTCCTATTTTGGTTTTTACGTTGAATGCAGTCACTTCCAAAGAACAAATGTGTTTTAGTATAAAACAGAGGACAGAGGGAGAATGTGCATCACCGCTAATTGATCTGATATGAGGAGATAGGCCCTTGTGCCGCTGTTGTTCCAGCTCGGAGATAATCATGATCCATTTCCCAGTCGGACATTTAGGGCCAAGATGTTGCATCCTAACTAAACCTTTTGGGCTGGATTTTGTCTGGTCAGATAAGTGCGGTAATTAATTAAATTAGAGGAGGGGAACTTTATTAGATAGCTAGATCTTGACCTACGTAAGGTCCAGCATGGAGCATTAATTAATAAACAGGAGATCTGTAGTAGTGCTTCTGTGTTATTGCTGCTTATCAAGTTTAGCTTCATGGTCCAGAAAAACAAAGTCATTTGTCCCCTTATAATTTAATTTAATTGACAAAGAAGAACATTTAAAATCAACCACCTCACATCTGACAGCTTGACATTCAACATTCTTGGGAATTTCTCCAAGTCTGTCAGTCTCAATGTGCGTTTTGAGCAAGTCGATTTGCAAAAAAACCCATCATTCGAGCAAGATGATGCGCTGCCTGTGTTTTTTTTTTAAATGATTCTTTTCAGTGTGCCAAATGCCGATGCACCAGTCATTAGAATGCAACTCTAAACAACTGACGGGCTGTCTGGAAAAAGACTGGAAAGACAAGTTCAACATCAGCGGG
The DNA here is from genome assembly GCF_003711565.1 of Takifugu flavidus. Taxonomy (NCBI): domain Eukaryota; kingdom Metazoa; phylum Chordata; class Actinopteri; order Tetraodontiformes; family Tetraodontidae; genus Takifugu; species Takifugu flavidus. The sequence continues at coordinate 9,077,772 of NC_079539.1, read as the reverse complement.
AAAATGTTCTTTTCAGCAACATGTTGATGAGATATAATGTTGAATGGACATATTACGGAATCATTTTCCTGGTAAACACCCTCCTGACCTTGACCCTCGTGGTTTCCATTAGCACATTAAAGGAGCTGCTCCCTAATGACTGCTACATGATGAACTCAGGATGCGGGGCTTTGTTCTGCACACACTATATCAATGACATGGGTACACAAGACAGATCAACAGCTGGACTTGCCAAATCAATAAAATATTCTGCCGGCAGATCCGCTCCGAGACGCCCTTGTTGCTCATTCAGAGAAGCGGTGGCTTGTTTGTCTGTAATGAGCTTCCTCATTAAGGTATGGAGCGGCGGATGTGGAGAACGAGTGTATGTCAGAGGGCATGTGTGTGTGTGTGTGTGTGGTGTGTGTGTGTGTGTGTGTGTGTGTGCGTGCCTGATGACCGTGACTGGAGGGTTCGACGTGTGCAAAGTGCTGTCATGCTGCGCGTGTCGGCACGCCAGCAGGCTTTGGATGCCGCAGAGTCGGGAGGTTGTTAAAGTGAGCCTTACATAAATGCCTCTGCAGGACAGATTTCAGATGATTTTCAGGAACGCATTCAATCACTTTTTCACATGGGCTGAAAGTAGGCTAGATAGGTCTATAAGGGATTCCAAGGCTATCTATAGTGATGACAGCATGCCGAGCATCACAGCCTTTATTCCAGGAGGTCTTACAAGATGGATTACATGGGGGAAATTAGACATTCTTACCACCAGTTTATCTTTTTTGGTCTCTGAAGGTTCCATCAGTCTGTCTTCGTCCTCTGTGTCGTTTCTAAATGTGCAACCTTTCCCGCTAACAGGACCAGTGAGTTGGTAAACACAGAGCACAGAAGTTATGCTTAAGACGGCAATCTTAATCAGCCACGAATGTCAGAGGAATAATGGTGATGGACACTGGATGGCTTTTAGAGACACGCAGCAGCTGTTTCTGCCCTGACTTGACATTGAGATGATATCAACTCCGTTCTAAGCATTCTGTTCATGTTTTGACTTTGTCAGAGTATAGCCGGCCCCGAGCCTTCCTATGCATGCTCTGTATACGCGGGTTGGTAGAGGAGGACATAAGAGGCAAAAGGTGTTCTTAAAAACCTATTACCTGAATAATAACATGATCAACATTGAACTGTGGACGTTTAAAGATTTTGTTGTTTACTGCCTTCTACTATGGAATGATGTTAAGTTCAGTATTTAGGAGTTTATGAAGTGAAGTTTTTGTATTTTGTAACAGTCAGCAGAGTTCAGAGTGTAGAAGCAAATAGAATTAATGCTGAAACGACGACAAATTGGGTGAGTTTATTGTCACAACTGCAATTAAATTGGTGCAAATAATGCAAATGACTCTGTTTTCCCTTAATTTTGCCATCAGAAAACCATTAAAGCCCAATTTGCCCCATAGATTTAATTTGAAGGCGTGTCTCTCTAGTGACCAACAGAAGGTAAGTTTGCATTTTAAACAGGCCCGAGCTCACGCGCTCCCCGAGGACACTGAAAATATCCAGATTCCAGAAAAGCAAGCCAAACAAAGAGGAAAGTTTGGCTCTTTGTCACAGCACTGTTGTCTGTCGCCCATACTGAAAACATGTAGAGTATCTATACATCCACATGCCAAATACAAGCTGGAATATAATATATAGGTTTGTTGTCCCTGACCAACAAAACTACAAAACTGTGAACTTTTACTTTTTCTGCCTGTCAGGTCTGATCTAATCATTTGGCTGAAAGGAGGTCACAACAGACGCCACGAAACACTGGCTCTGACACAGGACGAGGATTCTAGTTCTACTACCTCGGTCTCAAACAAGTAAAAAAGGAAAAAACTAACCTGAATAAAAAAATAAATGAATTGGTTTTTATTTTAAACATGGTTTCCCATTGCCAGCCTGTTCTGAATTAAATCAAGGAGTCAGCAGGGTGGGGAGGGCATCCTTCTCCTGCACGCTTGGTGCACGTCACAGATGCACAGTCCTGCCCTCAGGCTGCTACACCGTGAGCCCAACCATATGAATAAATGGTCTTTAGGAAATGTGGCTTTTATATGAAGAAAAAACCTCAATAATCAGCCCGTGAAGACAAAAGGGATAAGTGTGATCACCACCACCACCACCACCACCATCAATCATCATCATCATCATACGTTTATGACTCATTAGCAAAATATGTTAGTGACTGTTACCAGTCTGCTGACCTTCAGCTGACTCACACTGTTGGTCTGATGCAGCTCTGATGTGAAGCTACATTAGCTCCTTAGTTCTTTAGTGAGCTCTCATTTTAGTAGCCCATTTTACACTTCAGCTAAACCGACAGTCTTGATTGAGACCATTTCCTCTGGTGAGCACTTTGATGATCGGAACTAGACTTTGGAATAACTCACCTTTTATACGGTTGTCACAGCTCCATTCCCCCAGTTCCCTCCTGTCCCTCTGCCTCAGTAATTTTCCACTCTACCTGCCAGCCACTCCCACCCCGTCAGCTCAACTCCACTCACCTGCAAGCACAGCTGCAGCTGATTCCCAATCAGCCCTGCTTATAAGCCTCCCCTGCACGCTCACACTCAGCCAGATTGTTCTTCTGTGTCCATGCAAGACTCTCCAGCACTTCTTACCTGCCTGACCTCCTGTTGCTGAACCTGACTGCCTCTGACCTGCCTGCACTGTCTGTCTCCTGGTAAACTCACCAGCCTTCTGTCCCTGACCACGACTTCTGCCTCAGCGTTTCTGGTTCCTGCTCACCTGGTCCCGACTTCGCTGCTGCTCATCCCCAGTCTGCTCCGCTGCACCGTCGGCCTCATTTCCTGTAAGCCCCTTTCTGTCACTCCTGCCCGCTGTAAACGGAACTGTACTGTTCTGAGGTTTCACGTCCTCCCCCTCGGTTCCACATTCTCTGCTCGACCCAATCCCCGAGCCTGAAACCCATAGACTTTGCGTGGGCCCTGAGCCTGAGAAACGGACTGTTTCCTGTGTTTCCTTGTCTGCCCGTGTACTAATAAAGGTCATTACCAACGGTCCCAGCTTTCCAGAGTGCTGCTTTTGGGTCCAAATTGCACCCGTCACAATGGGTGCACCTGAGAATCTGCTTAATACTGGTACACACATGTTTTGCCAGAATACCAAAGGCAAAGAGAAAAGTCTGAAAATCCAATGGCAATGCAACAATAGGCAGATAAATGGAGGGAGAAAATATCTATTTCTCTCAACGCAGTGGCAGATGTTATCGTTACTGGGTAATCTCTTAATACAGTTGTAAAAACCTGTTCTGTGCAATATTAATGAAGGCCTGGAGACATGAGCGCTGGTCTACATGGCCCAGGTGGCGGCGGCGGCGGGTAATGACGCTGAAAACCATCTGCATCAAACACGACTCATTTCTCAGCGGTTTCAATCTGCGGCCTCCATTTTACATGTTAAGGCCATCCATTAATGACCTGCGCCTATACTGCAGCAGTCAGGATCCGTTTTGTTCCCGCTGCCTGGTGACGTCTATGTCCCAGCCTTCGCTTTGATTAAAGATCGATTCAGAAACCGGGAGCCTTCGATAAATTCACACTGGGAGAAAATACTCTCTTTGCCTGGGAGGAAGGATGGATTCAGACAAATGAGAGCTACTAAATGCCACGGAGACGGCGGTCTAAAACGGCTCGGAGTTTCCTGTGTCCGTGGTGAAAGGCACCCGGAGGGCCGCCTGAGTGATGGATGGAGATTGTGCTCTTTCACACTGATGCTTAGAAAGGTGGAGGGAGGTGAGACTTGGACTTGTAGAGGGAGTGAAAAGGGCGAGGACTTTATCAGTGATCTATAATGGATCAGAACCCTTAAGAATAAAAAAACAGGTTACAGTGATGCAACGACGTGCAAGCAGGGGCGGCAAAGGTGGACGAAGACAGACGCAGGGAGCTTATTTTCTTATTTTGGGGTTTAACATAGACCTCTGGAAGGCAGCAACTGGCTGCCATCTGTGGTGATAAGCAGTCCCAGACAGAATTTAGTACACACCGACCACATGTTGAGCCCTCTGACCCTAGCGGAAGCCGCCAGTCCAGCCAGCCTGGTGTACCTGTAAAACCACCCAATAGTTCGACTGTGAAGTCAGGATCCCCCCAAAATAAGGTACACAGACTGCTACTGGTGTAAATTTGGCATAAATAGAGGGAGGAAACAACAGACGTTAGCATGGCTGTTTTAGATTCTCCTTTTCTACATGTTGTTCTGTCGTTGCTGATGGACTTGTAGGGTTTTCTAAATCACTCTTCTTTTTTCGGGATTTTCGTACAGCAAAACATATTGATTCATGTTCTTCCTGGCGAATGTGTGGCGACAGCAGGCAGCTCACACATCAGTATGCAATCAATACATGTTCATATAAATGAGGGGAAAAGAGGCAAAGAGAGTAAAAAACACAGCGCGTTACAGCTACCAACGTAGCTCGCAGCATTTCAAAGAGCCGGCAGCAAAGCTAAATTATGCCTGTGGCAGTGGGCGCAAAGTAAAGAATCTTTAGGGGATTGTGTACTTCGGAATCAACAAGTTCCCTCATCAACCTGACATTTTTAAATCACTTTAAAATGGAGGCTGTTGTTTGAGATTCTGTCAATTATGAGTCTGTGGGCACACGGACACTTTAGTAGCCAGTTGAATGTAAATGATGAATTTGGGTCACATGACAATCAGGGTTTATCACTCAGCATTGGTGACCAGCCTCATTAAAGTGTCTTTTCTTGTTAATGGAACTAAACCTCTGCAGCCCATAATTTGCTGCTTTTATACTGTATTATGGAGAGGACTCCAGTTTCACCGATACAGAATCTAAACTGCTGGAATGTGATCAATCATAGTAAGTACAGATTTTAAAAAAACTTAAGAAAGGATGTCTCAGGTCATCAATATGCTGTATTAAGATAAACAAGGTGTTTATAATTGTCCACTGACTGACAAATCCACAGGCAGACTCACGTCTCCTCAGTCTAAACTCTGTTTGTCTGCAGTCTGCATCAAAGGCCTCCTCTCGCATTCCCACCGCTCATCAAACTTAGATGGGCGGCTTTATGCCTCGTCATTAGTTTGGCTTTTCGCTCCTCCGTCTCTGCGCCCTCCCCCCCTCCCCCCGTCTCGCCGCGCCTCGCATTGCCTGGTCTATGCAAAGCAGCCCACTGTGAGCCGGTCTGCCTTGATTTCAGTGAACTTGACAGGCCTCTGAGACAAATTCAGAGAGCGACTCCTGCAGTAAAGCTCTGCTGTAAATACTTTTAATTCAAGTGTCAACGAGTCAGCATTGCTATGATACAATACTGCCTGTTAATTAAGCCAATCCGTATTTTTGAAGACTTCACTGCTGCTTCATAACTGTCACGTGCACCATTTTAGCGAGCTGATAATGTGCAAGTTTAAAGCAAACATAAATTAATGAGCCTGAACTGACAGTGTCCTACAGGTTTATCCATTATTTAGCATCAAGGTTTTTCCCAGACAGATAGTTGAAGTGATGTATTTAAAAAATGCTTGTTAAAGGCAAATCTACCCCATGGCTATTTATTTTCCAGACGGGTTTAGAGGTGTGTGTGCATGAAGCATGTGAGTCATACAAAGTGGACTTTTTCCCCCTTGGGCAGGTCTGTGTGTCAGCCAGATGAAAGATCGTTGCTTTTCTGACACAGTTTCCTATCATAGGTCATGAAAAATGGGTCCGCCATCTGTTGCAATCTTAGTACGAAATAGACAAACTTGCTGTTGACGTCAACTGTTAAAAATGCACAAAAAAAAGGTATTTCCACAGATAGGATCAGTTTTAAAATGCAATCTTTATCTTCTCATGAGAACAATTACAACAATGTGAGTTACTCTTAACAAATCGAAGTTTTCACAAAAATATTGATCAATATGGTCCAAGGTGTAAAAAACAGGAGTGTAAAATATTATTCCAATTTTATGCGCAACAGTATAGATTAGATGGTAAAAAATAAATATTCTAAATGATAATTTGGATGAAAATTCTGATAGCAGCGCTTCAGAATGCAGGTCAAATGTTAAACAACGCAACAGTGTGAGCTACAGTATAATGTATCACACTGCAGTGCACATGTGATGGTGTGTGACTGTAATATCTTTATTAATAAGATTTGTGTTACAGAGAGATTGATCCTTGCATATTAGCCATGACTTGCTGATGGCTAATAGACATTACCACAATCACACACAGTTAAATCTGTCACTTTTACCCCCCCAGTTACCCCCCTTGTAAAGCATAAGTGTAGAATAATGTTGCACAATTATCTAAACATTCACAAACATGCATGTACTTACAGAATCATTAGCATTTCTCACATTCACACAAACTTCTGTTAGAAATAACAATGTAATGCACACATACACACATGAAAAACACTGCAGCAGGTCAATGAAATGTATTCTACTTTAACTCATGTGGATATTTACACTATTGTTTCTCATTTAGGTGGCATTTAAGTGTTAATCTTTACTGGAGTTCAAACGGGCAGCTGTGGGGAGGAGGCAGCGGTGGATGAATGTTGCGGTTAGCTTGTTTGACACAGCTGCAAACAGAAATGCTGCAGGCTTTTGTGTAGTAATGCAGTAACACTGGATCATTGTGTATTTTAGCACCCTCGAGCAGCGATAAGCTGCTTACCAGGAGGGTCTCTCCACGATGCAGTTTTATAGCCTCTGCTGTCTCCTCCCAGCACCAATTTGACTTCCTTTTCTCAATAAACATGGCTGAACGCAGATTCAAATATGGCCACAACATTTAAGTCCCAATGCCCCGTCGTGACTCAGAGGTTAAAGTGGAAGCTGTCCTCACAAAGTCTTCAGATTTTCTGTGAGCGTGCCTTTAAGATCTGATCTCTGTAAATAACAACCTGTCAGAGCGTCCGTGTCTGCAGAGTAGTTTAGACAGATAACATCGGGATTACATTGTCCCCGCGTGTGACCAAGAAGACCAATTTAGTCTTGCGGCAAGTAGGAGAAGGACTAATGAGGCCCACGGCCCACTGTGGGTCACCTGGTTCACCAAGAACCTCCAGGAGAAAAAAGGAATCTGGCAAATCTTTGTCAGTACGACCATTGTGAAGCAGCTGTCCACAAACACTCTCCCTGCACATGGCATTGAGACGGCGTATCAGAGCTTTGGGAAAAGACGGGAGTCAAAACAGTGACGGGGCTGATGGGAAGAAGGGGCATGTTGATTCCTGTGCTCCACTCATGCCAGTGTCCCCAGAGTCACGCGCTAAAAGCACTTGGCCTCACTTGGACTCCTTGAAAAGGACATTTCCCTAAGAGGGATAGTAACCTTCACCGGGAGCATGGACTTCCCAGTCTCGACTAGGACACGTTCTCTGTATCCAGAGACACAAGAAAAGATGGAGGAGATCCAACAAGAAGTGAAATAACAGGGAGAGTGGGCACAAGATACTCAGAAATATTCAGTACTGTAGTTCAGGAAGTTACTTTCTACCATAGCTTGGGTCAAAATGCATGACACAGCGTGATGGGCGTGATGGGCGTGATGGCGTGATGGGCGTGATGGCGTGATGGGCGTGATGGCGTGATGGGCATGATGATGGCGTTATGGCGTGATGGGCATGATGGCGTGATGGGCATGATGGGCGTTATGGCGTGATGGGCGTGATGGGCGTTATGGCGTGATGGGCGTGATGGGCATGATGGGCATGATGGCGTGATGGGCGTGATGGGCGTGATGGGCATGATGCGTGATGGGCATGATGCCGTGATGGGCGTGATGGCGTGATGGGCGTGATGGCGTGATGGGCATGATGGCGTGATGGGCATGATGGCGTGATGGGCGTGATGGGCGTGATGGGCATGATGGCGTGATGGGCGTGATGGGCGTGATGGGCATGATGGCGTGATGGGCGTGATGGGCATGATGCCGTGATGGGCGTGATGGCGTGATGGGCGTGATGGGCGTGATGGCATGATGGCGTGATGGGCGTGATGGGCATGATGGGCATGATGGGCATGATGGACGTGATGGGCATGATGGGCGTTATGGCGTGATGGGCGTGATGGGCATGATGGCATGATGGGCATGATGGGCATGATGGCGTGATGGGCGTGATGGGCATGATGGCGTGATGGGCATGATGGGCATGACGGCATGATGTGGTGATGATGGGCATGATGGGCATGATGGCGTGATGGGCATGATGGGCATGATGGCGTGATGGGCATGATGGGCATGATGGCGTGATGGGCATGATGGGCATGATGGCGTGATGGGCGTGATGGTGATGGGCATGATGGCATGATGGGCATGATGGGCATGATGGCGTGATGGGCGTGATGGGCATGATGGCGTGATGGGCATGACGGATGATGGGCATGATGGGCATGATGGCGATGCCGTGATGGGCGTGATGGGCGTGATGGCGTGATGGGCATGATGGCGTGATGGGCATGATGGGCATGATGGCGTGATGGGCGTGATGGGCGTGATGGGCATGATGGCGTGATGGGCGTGATGGGCGTGATGGGCGTGATGGGCATGATGCGTGATGGGCGTGATGGGCGTGATGGGCATGATGGCGTGATGGGCGTGATGGGCGTGATGGGCATGATGCCGTGATGGCATGATGGCGTGATGGGCGTGATGGGCATGATGATGCCGTGATGGGCGTGATGGGATGATGGCGTGATGGGCGTGATGGCGTGATGGGCGTGATGGGCGTGATGGGCATGATGCCGTGATGGGCATGATGGCGTGATGGGCATGATGGGCATGATGGCGTGATGGGCGTGATGGGCGTGATGGGCATGATGGGCATGATGGCGTGATGGGCGTGATGGGCATGATGGCGTGATGGGCGTGATGGGCGTGATGGGCATGATGGCGTGATGGGCGTGATGGGCGTGATGGGCGTGATGGGCGTGATGGGCATGATGGGCATGATGGCGTGATGGGCGTGATGGGCATGATGGCGTGATGGGCGTGATGGGCGTGATGGCGTGATGGGCGTGATGGGCGTGATGGGCATGATGGCGTGATGGGCGTGATGGGCGTGATGGGCGTGATGGCGTGATGGGCATGATGGGCATGATGGCGTGATGGGCGTGATGGGCATGATGGCGTGATGGGCGTGATGGGCGTGATGGCGTGATGGGCGTGATGGGCGTGATGGGCATGATGGCGTGATGGGCGTGATGGGCGTGATGGGCATGATGGGTGATGGGCGTGATGGGTGTGATGGGCGTGATGGGCGTGATGGCGTGATGGGTGTGATGGGCGTGATGGGTGTGATGGGCATGATGGCGTGATGGCGTGATGGGCGTGATGGCGTGATGGCGTGATGGCCATGATGGGCGTGATGGGCGTGATGGGCGTGATGGGCGTGATGGGTGTGATGGGCATGATGGCGTGATGGCGTGATGGCGTGATGGGCGTGATGGCGTGATGGGCGTGATGGGCATGATGGCGTGATGGGCGTGATGGGCGTGATGGGTGTGATGGCGTGATGGCGTGATGGGCGTGATGGGCGTGATGGGCATGATGGCGTGATGGGCGTGATGGGCATGATGCCGTGATGGGCGTGATGGGCGTGATGGGCTGATGGCGTGATGGCGTGATGGGCGTGATGGGCATGATGGCTGATGGCGTGATGGGCGTGATGGGCGTGATGGGCGTGATGGGTGTGATGGGCATGATGGCGTGATGGGCATGATGGGCATGATGGCGTGATGGGTGTGATGGGCGTGATGGGCGTGATGGGTGTGATGGGTGTGATGGGCGTGATGGGCGTGATGGGTGTGATGGTTGTGATGGGCGTGATGGGCATGATGGCGTGATGGGCGTGATGGCGTGATGGGCGTGATGGCGTGATGGGAATGGCTGGCTGGACTTTGATGTCTTTTCTAATGATGCTTCAACACAGCCCTCATCAACAACATAAAGCCTAATATTGAAAACAATGTTCAATCCCCACAAAAGAAAAATAAAATAATCCAAAAAAGATATTCTGGAGGCATAAAATGATCCAATCACTGGGCTGTGAACACGCTATGGCTCCCTTTCCCCGGGATAAATATGCTATATAATTAAAATAAACAAAAACAAATGCTCCCACTGTGTTGTGATTAAGCCTAAGGTTATTACTTCACAGGGAGGGAACTCTATTTATTCTTCCTCAAGAGGAGCATTACAAATCATAATCACGCACACCAGTAACAAATAAGCAGTCGGCACAAAGTCATTCATATCCATGTTGCCTGATACAGACTCTAATGTAATCGTTTCTTACATCCCAGGGTGTCCAATCTAATGTCCATTAAAGTCAAGCAGTCGATAATTGTGTTGAGGCGTGCAAGTGTTGATGTCTCCATGTAAAAATTACCCTATTGGAAGCTCAGCATCGGGAGGCAGGAGGCTGAAACTGCTTTCGATGATGCTCGCAGGATGCAGACAGAGTTCTGAGCCTCTAAACTCGATAATGGAAGATTAAACTGTTGACATTTGCATAAAATATCACGACTCGTTCACCATTTCACTCCGGGCACCAGCTGCCACTTGTTCCGACCTTCCTCCGAGCCGACAGCTTGAGATGTCGGTTCATGAACTCTTGCAAATGCTATGCAGATAAATTAGGATCTCGGACTATTTGCAGAGGCCGTGTTTGCTGAAATATCTGACAGTTCACTGTCAACCCGAGAGGGCCTTTGCTTTAATCAGCGCCCGTCCTCCCTGGCGTTGAGAGACCGCGGCGACATGCACCCTCTGAGGGTGCGTGGCTCAGAAAGAGCCCGGAGGATTCTCGTATGTGGAGCTCGAAAAAGAAGGAGGCTCAGACCAGACATGGGAACACCTGAGACAGCGACAAAGACACTATATCTTTAATTAAAGAATTAACAACTATACAACAGCTAATCCTAAAACATTTTCTTCTTTCTCTTGTGACAAAGCATTGATCCATCTTCAGCTGTCACTGGTGAAACGGCAGTTCAGAGCCCATTCTGAGCATATTTACGTTCTTATGTTCTTGTATCTGCCTGGTAGGATACAGATACAGCTAGTAGCATCTGTTTAAGGTTGGAATCAGGACAATCCAGCCAGTAATCCTCAGATATCCTTATTATCCCTCGAAAACAATGATTTCATTACGTCTAGATAAGAAAATTAGAAAAAGGCAATACGATGTAAAAGCTAACTTGGTTATCTCGAGCTCACTAAATAGGTTATTATCATGGGAAAAACAGCAATTAAATAATAGAAATAATACATACATGGCTTCCAAAACTGTTACAAGAAACATTTATGCTGGCAGCTACTGTTGTGACCTCCGTGGCTAAAAAAAGGTTTTGTCATTGAGTTGGGAAAAAAAAAAAAATTCTATGTATATATGTTCAGGCCCATCTGAACTAATGACATCATGAGGATATGATGGTGTGAAAATGGAATGAATCCTTCCTGGAGTGTAAAATCTGTCCACCTCCCTCTGTAATTACTCCGGTGTGTAGACGACTAATTGTGTGGTGCTGCAGGTAAATACAGCAGAGTAGCCTTGGCCCACCACTACTCTCATTATCCTACAGAATTAGAAGGCCAATTGCTGTGCGTTACCTTGACAGCAGGACGGCCAAATCCCCTCCGCTGTGAGGTTACAAATGGAAATGCCACCCAGCCAGTGACAAACGCTTGTGGGTGGGTGGGTGGGGGGGTATGGGGGTGATATCAGTTGGTTTGCCGTTGCCGTTTAGCTTTGCCAAGTCATGGGACTGACAGATTGAGACTACAGTGCTCCAAATAGTGCTGCAGATATAAAAAGGTAATGAGATATTAGCTCTTGGATGAACCTCACGTGCCCCCCCTTCATGCTGCTAGGGCTTCACAGACAAAACCCAAAACAAGCCATGGAGGTTTTACAGCCTTCTAAATTCAAAACTCACCAAATCACACGGGGAAAAACAATAGCAGAGAGGTCACTCTTGGTGACCGAGCTCTTCATTAAATCACCAGTTCCAGGAATAGATGGACGGGGGGGTGGTGAACAAAGGGGGGTGGGGGGGCAGTGTAGTCATACCCTCGGGAGCTGTATTAACAGACACATGAGATGAACAAAGAGAAACATGGCAGCGCCGGTCAGGTGAGGTCACAATGGGGACAATAAAGACATCTCAGGCACAACACAGCCCAACATCTCAAAGTCTCCATCATCAAGACAAACTGTAATCCAGCCTTAGTCCTACAGCTGCCCCAAAGCTCCGAGGGGGTGTGGGGGTCTCTCGCACATCCTACTGACATTATCTATCTCCTAATGTGATGTTCAGCCCAGAAATCCAAAAAAACCCCACCAAAAATCCATGAACATGTGTTTTTGTTAAGCCAATATGTGATCGCTGCTTTGATTTGTGCTGCAATAAGTTACATGCTAATAGTCTTTTAGTGCTTCTCAAGTGACGCCGTTCATCTTGTGTGAGTCAAAAGATATTTTATAACAGATGATAGTTGAAATTCTATTACCTGTAAACACTATTACTGCCATCAGCACACCTACCCCAGCGAGCCTGGATGCTCCCTGCATGACAATGCCTTCAGTGCTCCTCATATAGTCGCGTATTTATTGTGCTGTCAGTTTTTATCAGAGATCTATGAATCTTTTCATGCGTTTTAAAGCTCTCACTCCCTATTTCCATCGCTCTGTAAGAAATGATGTCCAATCCAGCCTAACATTAAAATATGCTGTTTTTTCCATGTTCTGTCTTTGTTTAATCTTGCAACAAACTGTGTCAAAGTCATCTGCTATTAGCAGATAATGTTGTATCACCATGAATCAGGCACTGAAAGAGAGGCTGTGGCCAGTCCAGGTGCTACCTCTGCATATATGTGGAGTTTATTTGGGGGGATTGGGGTCTTAATGCCAGCCTGTCAGCCCCTGATAAATGACTCTATGTGAACTATCTCCATTAAATCAGCCTTTATCAGGGAAAGAGGGCCGTTCAGCCGTGCTATTAGCAATTGCAATTTATAAGACAGCTCAGGCTCAACAAACCAATTCCCAAGTGCACTTGGTGAATTCAGGCCAGATTATCTAAAATTGGGGAGGCCGGGATTTAAGAACAGCTCAGATTTTACTGCCACAGTAA